>NC_140254.1:19401786-19464286 GCF_949987555.1 Borostomias antarcticus | reverse complement strand
GAGAGGTAGAGAAGGAGAGAGGGAGGTGCAGAGAGAGAGGGATAGGTACTGTAGGGAGAGATAGAGAGGTAGAGAAGGAGAGAGGGAGAGAAGGAGAGAGAGAGGTGCAGAGAGAGAGGGATAGGTACTGTAGGGAGAGATAGAGAGGTAGAGAAGGAGAGAGGGAGAGAGGAGCTGCTCATAAGTTAGCAAGGCTGCGCCTGACGAGGTGAGTGTGTGCAAAGCTGCAGGGTGTGTAATTTACTCACACCTCACCCCCCACCCCCCACGCCCCACACCTCACCCCCCACCCCCCACGCCCCACACCTCACCCCCCACCCCCCACCCCCCACCCCCCACGCCCATGGGTAATGCATCTGAGCCACACACACCACCCAAAAGTCAAACTACCAGTGGTGTCATAACACTAATCTGACACCGGCGGATTACAACATTCAAATCTCAATTCCAGTCATCGAGGAGGCTTATGAATTGAAATAAGAGCTTTCAGTGCTTTAAATACTTTTAAAATATAGTGTCAATTTCAGTTCGAGAGCCCTCGGGGTGGGGTTGGGGTATTTGGGTGAGGTACGGGGTGCGTGGAGGTTTGCTATGACCCACAAGGCCGCCTTTCCCCCGATGCGAGCATTCCTCCAACATGCCGTTCCTTAGGTGCTCATAAAGTTGGGATGATGACGTGTGGCCAACACGCCTAGCGGTCAGGGCCGCCCTAGACTACACACAGCGGTCTCCCAGGTGTGCTGGTCTGGAGCTGGTAATGGTTCATAACTCACCCTTGCCCAAGTGTTATATATTTATTCATATCCATATATAGCATGTACATCATCCATACAGACTGACATCAAACTTTCTTACCCTTATTTTATACGGTATAGAAATGGTACTTATTTAGTAATGTGTCAATTTGTACATTTGTATATTGAGTATTGGAGTCTATCTGTTATTGAGCATAATCTTGGAGTCGGCAGCAACATTTCACTGTGACCGTACATGTATGTTACATGTGACAAAGGAATCTTGATCTTGAAATTTGGCATTATTTCTACTCCATCCAAATCTGGGATTCAAACCGATGACCACGAACACATACGTGTTACAGTATCCATCAGTCCGCCAGGCGGGTGTTGGTGTGGTGGGTTCAATTCCCTGTCACAGACCAACCTGGGATTCGAACCGGCGTCACGACCGGTCGCTGCGGCGACATGTGAAAGTGAAGCTGTCATTCAGTGGATGAGCATCAGCCAGTATCACAGCACCAACCCTGCTGGCCCAACGCCAGTCCTGAACACCGCACCACGTCATGGGTTTGAATCCCATTAGAGGTATCTCTATGACGCCTGCCCCTTCTCAAGTAGCAGGACTGTCAACTGAGAGAAAAATGAGAGCAGAGGGAAAAACCCAACATAACGGCTCCAGCGAGGGTAGTAGAGCTCCAGCGAGGGTAGTAGAATGTTCAGTAATGTTCAGAACTCGCACCCTGGCGTCCGTCGGCAGAACCCGCTACAGGAGCCTCTGCCACGCCGGCGCGGTGTTGATCTCTCTGCCGCTGACGTGATGACCCTGGCATGCGCGCCGCGCCGACATAAGGCGGACATCTCTTCTGGCTGACAGGCCGTGTGAAATGGCTCACAAGCCCGCAAACAGACCACGACATCATCAGAACCAGGGGTCATGTTGTTGCCGAGAAGTGGGGTGTGGCTTTAGGCGGTGTGTGTGTGTGTGTGTGTGTGTGTGTGTATGTGTTTACTTACTACTGTTGTTATGTCCAATTGGTGTTGCATGATGTAGGACTGAGCTCAAGTTAAGCATTTCTGGCAAAGCATTGTAGCCTATAGGGTAAAGCAGGCTATGCCTCACACAGACTGAGAACATGTCATATATGAATAACTGCTATAGCGCTAGATGGTTGACAGACATGTCAATTAAATATTGTAGCCTAGATAAATTTAACAGGGACAGTGCATATTAATAGACACTGCAGTGAATGTGTCAGAATCAGCCAAAAGACGGCTAGTTTCTATCTGCGGTGCCTGGATGAGCATGTCTTGATTACTTAATAACCTAGAGCCTATTAGGGATTCTACAGTAGCTGATGCCAGGACAGGGGTTAACGGCCATTCCTGGTTAAACTATTGCTATTACAGTTTCAGTAGGTTCAGACTACATTTGATGGAGGACAAAATCGCCTATTAGTCACCTAAATAGCCACTTGCAAGCGAAGCTGAGACCGTTTCTAACTCCAGCAGCACAGAAGAGAGGCTCTGTCCGATATCAAGACGAATCACTGTCGAAGTTCGCGCTCTTTAATTAGCTGGCAAACAGAACGAGGCTCCTGCCAAGTTATCTATGGATGCATTCAAACATAGAAAGTCTCCTTTTCACAAGCAACATGGTAAACAAACTGCTTTAGCCTCATTAAAAAGGGCAATTGCAGCATAAACTGCACTTGTTTAACAACAACCAACATACCGAGCCTATGCGGAGAGTTTGTATGAGGAATTCAGTCCAAAACATCACAAGCTGGACTCGCAAACACGCCAACTTCAGACTGATAAAGGAGTGTTTAGGGCTCAAGTCATCCAGAAAAACACAAAAACCCGCTGGGCACTTCTGCAAAGTAGCGCTACTGTCCACGGCTACAACCCGCTGGTACACGGCTGTCCGCACATTTACCAACCAAACAGCCCATTCACAATTCCTCCAGCAGCTCCATTTCACGGTGTAAACATGGACAAACAGATACATAATTCAATTCAGGAAAAGGCGTGAATGTGTCCACCAACCTGGGGGGAGAACGGGGACTTGCGACCAGGCGAGGCGCTGATGTGGGGAGTGAGTGTGTTTCCGACCTCTCCTGTCCTCCTCCGCAGATAGTGCTGATGGACTCACTTCCTCCTTCTCTCTGTCTGCTGGTTGGCTTCAGTGTGTTTCCGACCTCTCCTGTCCTCCGCAGATAGTGCTGATGGACTCACTTCCTCCTTCTCTCTGTCTGCTGGTTGGCTTCTCTCCGCCGAGCAGCGATACGATGCGATCCCGACAAATGAATGAGAAGACCCTCCCAACTGACTGACGGACGGTCGGAGTTCACTCGCTTCTGAGTCCGGGATGTTTGGTGCTATGCGCCTTTCTGCTGCTTGAGATCTTGAAATAGCCCACAGTCAACTTCTATTGACTTGAAAGTCGAGGGGGTTATAGCCTACGAACTGAACAATGGATTTAATAATTAATGGGTATCGATTTGTTCATGCATAGGCCTAGCTAGACAGATCAAGAGTCAGTTTAGGGGGCTGGGGGTTATGATCGTCCTTGTTCAACCATTTATGAGCATCTAGAACCGCTGAATTTGATCAAATTAAGGAGTTAAAAACGAATTTTCAGACCCAACGAATAGCGGTTACAACTTTAACTCAATCATCCTGAATGACTACTGTGCACAGCCAGCATGGTCCAGCATGCTCCAGGAAAATGAACAGTGAGTAACATTTGTAATCATGCCATGATCGTGCTGTACTCACTCCCCTGAGAAATACACGATACAGGGAGACTGTGTGTGTGTGTGTGTGTGTGTGTGTGTGTGTGTGTGTGTGTGTGTGTGTGAGAGAGAGAGAGTGTGTGTGAGCGTGTCTGTGGAGGGGGCAAGGGAGAGGAGACGAGGGAGAAAGAGAGAAAGATATTCATCTGAGTGCTTTGGATCAGAGCCAAGAGCTTTCATCTCCACGGTGAAGCAGCAGGATGAACTAATCCAGGGACCATGTGCATCCATCCCGTCTGTTCCGGGAATATAATCTGTCTGTAATGGAGGCCAATCACACCCTGACAGTATATTCTCTCTCATCATCTCTCTCTCTCTCTCACACACACACACACACACACACACACATACACACACACTTTATGTACATCTCTCTCACACACACAAACACGCGCACACACACACACACACACACACACACACACTTTATGTACATCTCTCTCTCACACACACACACACACACAAACACACACACTTTATGTACATCTCTCTCACACACACAAACGCGCGCACACACACACACACACACACACACACACACACTTTATGTATTGTGTGTCCCTGAAAGCAGTGGTATTCTCATCAGTGCTAGAATAGGCAAAACTAATTCTCTGATACAGTGGCATTGACATCACATGTCATTCGGGTCTTTGAGAGGCTGGTTCTGCAGCGCCTGAGGCCCATGGTGAGTGACTTCCTGGACCCCCTGCAGTTCACGTACCAGGTCCGGATCAGCGTGGACGATGCCATCGTCTACCTGCTCCACAGAGCTCACTCACACCTGGAGAGTCCAGGAGGCACAGTGAGAGTCCAGGGCTGTCTGTCCGTCTGCAGGGCTGGATGTCCGTCTGCACGGCTGGATGTCCGTCTTCAGGGCTGGATGTCCGTCTGCAGGGCTGGATGTCCGTCTGCAGGGCTGTCTGTCCGTCTGCAGGGCTGTCTGTCCGTCTGCAGGGCTGGATGTCCGTCTGCAGGGCTGGATGTCCGTCTGCAGGGCTGTCTGTCCGTCTGCAGGGCTGGATGTCCGTCTTCAGGGCTGGATGTCCGTCTGCAGGGCTGGATGTCCGTCTGCAGGGCTGGATGTCCGTCTGCAGGGCTGTCTGTCCGATGTCGGGATAAGCAACACCGGCGCCCCCCAAGGAACCGTCCTGTCACCTTTCCTGTTCACCCTCTACACCTCCGACTTCAGCCACAGCTCGGGAGCGCGCCACCTCCAGAAGATCTGGGTCGACTCCTCCATCGTGGGCAGCATCAGGGAAGATGATGAGGAGAGGAGGAGTACAGGGACGTGGTCACGAGATTCATCAGATGGTCTGAGGAGTAGGGCTGGGTTTAAAAAATCGATTCATCGATTCTGAATCGATTCTGAATCAAATGATTCAGAATCGATTCATGAATCCCAAAATCGATCTTTTATTTAATGAATGAATGAATAAATGAAGGAATGAATAGATCATTCATTCATTCAATGATTCATTCATTCATTCATTTTTGGAAATCAGTGTTGATACCCAGCCCTTGTATTGATGTGCTGCATAACTTGGCAGTCATGTAATTAAGGTTACAGCAAAAAAAAAAAAAAAGTTTTTAGTAACACTAACCGAATCGATATTGAATCGAATCGAATCGAATTGAATCGTGATAATCGATTCTGAACCTTGTGAATCGGAATCGATTCTTGAAATTCGACTCGATACCCAGCCCTACTGAGGAGAACCAGCTCCAACGCAACATCAGCAAGACCAAGGAGGCCAGAGAGAGAGAGGGACAGGGAGAGACCAGAGAGAGAGGGGGACAGGGGGAGAGACCAGAGAGAGAGGGACGGGGGGAGACCAGAGAGAGAGAGAGGGGGACAAGGGGAGAGACCAGAGAGAGAGAGAGGGACAGGGAGAGACCAGAGAGAGAGGGGGACAGGGGGAGAGACCAGAGAGAGAGAGAGAGAGGGACAGGGGGAGAGGAAGAGACCAGAGAGAGAGAGAGAGGGACAGGGGGAGAGGAAGAGACCAGAGAGAGAGAGAGAGGGACAGGGGGAGAGGAAGAGACCAGAGAGAGAGAGAGAGGGACAGGGGGAGAGGAAGAGACCAGAGAGAGAGAGAGAGGGACAGGGGGAGAGACCAGAGAGAGAGAGGGCCGGGGGGAGAGGGAGAGACCAGAGAGAGAGAGAGAGGGACAGGGGGAGAGGGAGAGACCAGAGAGAGAGGGACAGGGGGAGAGGGAGAGACCAGAGAGAGAGAGAGAGAGGGACAGGGGGAGAGGGAGAGACCAGAGAGAGAGAGAGAGGGACAGGGGGAGAGAGACCAGAGAGAGAGAGAGAGGGACAGGGGGAGAGGGAGAGACCAGAGAGAGAGAGGGACAGGGGGAGAGGGAGAGACCAGAGAGAGAGAGAGAGGACTTCATAAGGAACAATAGTTCCCTGTTGGTTCTAGCTTCTAGATATCTATGTGTCAGAAGATGATGTTTCACAAATTACAAAGTATCAAAATTAATAATTGTTTTAATTAATAAAATATAGATTAAATGTATCAAAGATGTCTGATTCAGTAGAAATCTGGTTCAGAGCTCGACGTCAGATCAGACCTCAGATCAGATCAGAGGACGTAGAGATTCTAGACACTTTATACTGTACATCAGACTCTATACAGTAACAGTGCCTGAGCCTTCCTGTGTGTTCCCGAGTGTTGTGTGTGTGTATGTATGTATGTATGTATGTATGTATGTATGTATGTATGTATGTATGTGTGTATGTGTGTATGTATGTATGTATGTGTGTATGTATGTATGTATGTATGTATGTATGTATGTATGTATGCATGATTGTATGTATGTATGTAGGTAGGTAGGTAGGTAGGTAGGTATGTTTTTGATATTTAATACATATTTGAGTATTATTATACATACAATATATCTTTACAGACTGTAGGTATGTGTATGTACTGTATGTATGTATGTATCCTATATATCTACAGTATGCATACTGTGTATATATATATATATATATATATATTTTTTTTTTTTCCCTTGTAATTTAATTGTATCTATGTATATTATCTATGCATGTTCTATATCTATTCCTCTGTACCTTGTCACACTGCTGCTGTACTTTTCCCACTGCTGAAACCCCAATTTCCCCCCACTGGGATTATTAAAGTATTTTATCACAGTAAATTGCTATGCATTGACAAGCTACTGTATCTCCAGTCAATCTGGGCTACACCCTGGCTACTATCAGCTGGAGAGATCATGGAGATGGTAATGGAGAGATCATAGAGATGGTAATGGTGAGATCATAGAGATTATAATCTCCTTTTTTACTGAAAGACCTTCAACAATCTCTGGAATGAAGCTAAGCAAGACCATGTGCTTCAAAACCACTGCATAATCCAAAGGATAATCTCAATACAATGAATCTGCCTGTTTCACTGTTCAATAGCCTTTTATGTATTCTACCAAAATGAACACCCATTGTATCCATCAACAGGCAATATTGCAGCTCAACTTCAACCTCAAACGTCAATGTCTTAACTCAAACCCTAGCTCTGTACTGTGAAGTATACGTACACATTGTGTAGCTATGAAATGGTATGAGAGCATACACACTAACTCTTGTAATCATATACTATACTGTAGGCTTAGTAATGACACACAAGACTGAACTTGAAGACTAGCAGTGCTCATATGAATCAAGCTCTTTCAGACCTACTGTATACGCACATGTCTAGGCCCACAGGGAATGCATGCGTACGTACGTACAGGGTTAGGAGTTGGTTTTGGACTAGGTCCGAGACAAACTGGTTAAATTTAGAGGCTTTCAAGGTGTTGCTCTGGTAGAGAAGTCTGTCTAGAGTGTGTGTGAGGTTCATGTGTGTGTCTAGAGTGTGTGTGAGGTTCATGTGTGTGTCTTCGTGTGTGAGGTTCATGTGTGTGTCTTCGTGTGTGAGGTTCATGTGTGTCTTCATGTGTGTGTGATGTTCATGTGTGTCTTCATGTGTGTGAGGTTCATGTGTGTGTCTTCATGTGTGTGTGAGGTTCATGTGTGTGTCTTCATGTGTGTGAGGTTCATGTGTGTGTCTTCATGTGTGTGAGGTTCATGTGTGTGTCTTCATGTGTGTGTGAGGTTCATGTGTGTGTCTTCATGTGTGTGTGAGGTTCATGTGTGTGTCTAGAGTGTGTGAGGTTCATGTGTGTCTTCATGTGTGTGTGAGGTTCATGTGTGTCTTCATGTGTGTGTGAGGTTCATGTGTGTGTCTTCATGTGTGTGAGGTTCATGTGTGTCTTCATGTGTGTGAGGTTCATGTGTGTCTTCATGTGTGTGTGAGGTTCATGTGTGTCTTCATGTGTGTGTGAGGTTCATGTGTGTGTCTTCATGTGTGTGAGGTTCATGTGTGTGTCTTCATGTGTGTGTCTTCATGTGTGTGTGAGGTTCATGTGTGTCTTCATGTGTGTGTGAGGTTCATGTGTGTGTCTTCATGTGTGTGAGGTTCATGTGTGTCTTCATGTGTGTGTGAGGTTCATGTGTGTCTTCATGTGTGTGTGAGGTTCATGTGTGTCTTCATGTGTGTGAGGTTCATGTGTGTGTCTTCATGTGTGTGAGGTTCATGTGTGTCTTCATGTGTGTGTGAGGTTCATATGTGTGTCTTCATGTGTGTGTGAGGTGCATGTGTGTGTCTTCGTGTGTGTGTGAGAGAGAGGGGAGGGAGCAGCAGAAACACTCGCTGTTTCAAAGCTGCTGATTCGCCGGAGGCCTTTGGCCGTGGCGCCTGGAGGGGGGGGGGGGGTGGGCGTTGCCATGGAAAGGAACAAGGGATGGGGGGGAGATGAGGAGATAGAATGACGCTTTTGGTTACCAGGAAACTCAAACACACACACACACACACACACACACACAGCCTTTGGGTTCAATTAGCCTACATAAAAAAAAAGACTAATCAAAATTTGAACAGACTCTTGTCCTCTTCTGGGGCTGCTGCTGTAAGAGCCCTCCTATCAAGATCATTACCAGAAGCATGAGATACTTCTGCTGTGCTTCTCGGGTCGTGTTTGAGGCCCGTGTCTAATGGCCCACTCATTAGGGAGGGGCCACTCACTCTGGAGAGCTCTCTGATGCGAGTGACAGAGTGATGTGAAGTTTCCCCTCTACGATGGTCGCGGGTAAGTGTTATAGTTTTGGGTGTAACGGCTGAGGTTGGGATGAGGAGTGGCTGGAGCGAACTGGAGGAGAGGGTCACTTCATCTCGGAGTGTGCGATGCCGACAGACATGAGTGATGCGTCCATCTGAAGTGGCCTTTAGGACCAGGAGGGTTTTGAGGATCAGAACAGAGCAGGGCGGAGTTTCCCAGAGGCATCGTAGCGCTACGATGAACGTAGCGCTACGATGCATTACATTACATTACATTACATTACAGTCATTTAGCAGACGCTTTTATCCAAAGCGACTAACAATAATTGCATTTAACGTAGGAAGAGCCAATGTACTACTACTTGCCAGAACTCACAAGTGCATCTTCTTTCTAAAACAAACAAGTGACTAAGAGCATAATCTAGTGCTGAAGCAAAGTGCAAGAATCACAATCTAAAGTACAGTGCAATATAATATAATAAGTGCTTAGGTGGGAGGATTGTTGTAGTACTTCTTGAAGAGATGAGTTTTGAGCCTGCGACGAAAGATGGGCAGCGACTCTGCTGTCCGATGCCTCTGGGAAACTCAGCCCGGTTCTATTCCTTGGGTCAGAGTACCAGCATAGTCGAACAGTGTTTCCTACTGAAGGAGCTGAGTTGAACTCATCTTTTTCTAATCAAGAAACTTGACAATTATGGGTTACGGTCTCTGTAGACTTAAGCAATTGACCACGAGAGGCAGTGGGTTACAGGGGATTTTACCACAGCTACGGGGCGTTGTTAGGCCCAACGCGATAACGGGGGGGGGAAAAAATCACCTCAGCTCACTTTTGGATGTCATATCAAAGGGTGTGCACACTTGTGTACATATATTTTACATTTTGATTTTTAATAAATTAGCACAAATATCTAAAAACCTGTTTTCACTTTGTCATTATGTAGAATGTCGAGACAAAAAATGAACTCAATCTATTGTAGAATAAGTCTGTGACGTAATAAAACCAGGAAGGTCAAAGGGGTGTGCAGACTTTCCGTCTTGACTGTACACACACACACACACACACACACATGACCTGAATGTACTGTATAGGACACACCACACTCACATATCACGCCACACACACACACACACACACAATACACTCTGCATACTCACTGTATAGGACACACCACACTCACATATCACGCCACACACACACATGGACACACCACACTCACATATCACGCCACACACACACATGGACACACCACACTCACATATCACGCCACACACACACACATGGACACACCACACTCACATATCACGCCACACACACACATGGACACACCACACTTACATATCGAGCCCCACACACACATGGACACACCACACTTACATATCACGCCACACACACATGGACACACCACACTCATATCACGCCACACACACACATGGACACACCACACTCACATATCACGCCACACACACACATGGGCACACCACACTCACATATCACGCCACACACACACATGGACACACCACACTCACATATCATGCCACACACACACATGGACACACCACACTCACATATCACGCCACACACACACACACATGGACACACCACACTCACATATCACGCCACACACACATGGACACACCACACTCACATATCACGCCACACACACACACATACACAATACACTCTGCACACTCACTGTATACTGCCCACTGACTGCACTGCTTTTTGTATGTTGTTCTTTTTCTTAGCTGATCCTTTTTTGCTCTTTGCACTGTCCTGTCTCGTCCCTGCACCCTGTCCACTGTCCTGTCTCGTCCCTGCACCCTGTCCACTGTCCTGTCTCATCCCTGCACCCTGTCCAATGTCCTGTCTCGTCCCTGCACCCTGTCCACTGTCCTCTCTCGTCCTGCACCCTGTCCAATGTCCTGTCTCGTCCCTGCACCCTGTCCACTGTCCCGTCTCATCCCTGCACCCTGTCCAATGCCCCGTCTCGTCCCTGCACCCTGTCCACTGTCCCGTCTCATCCCTGCACCCTGTCCACTGTCCTGTCTCGTCCCTGCACCCTGTCCACTGTCCTGTCTCGTCCCTGCACCCTGTCCACTGTCCTGTCTCGTCCCTGCACCCTGTCCACTGTCCCGTCTCATCCCTGCACCCTGTCCACTGTCCTGTCTCGTCCCTGCACCCTGTCCACTGTCTTGTCTCGTCCCTGCACCCTGTCCACTGTCCTGTCTCGTCCCTGCACCCTGTCCACTGTCCCGTCTCATCCCTGCACCCTGTCCAATGCCCCGTCTCGTCCCTGCACCCTGTCCACTGTCCCGTCTCATCCCTGCACCCTGTCCACTGTCCTGTCTCGTCCCTGCACCCTGTCCACTGTCCTCTCTCGTCCCTGCACCTTGTCCAATGTTGTCCCATGTTCCCCATGCACCACGACCAAAAGCAAATTCCTAGTTTGTTGAAAAGCTGCATGGGAATGAAACTGATTCTATCCCTTTAAGAAAGGAGACGGCACATTCTAAACATACAATACAGATAAAAACACTTTTCCATTTGAAGCACGGGGTCAAATACATATTTAACCTCCTCCACAGAGAAAACATTCATGAAGCACATCCCCTCCTCGTTCTGGGCGCTGGATCTGAATAAAACATGTCAACTCCAACTGCAATTTATTCCAAATATTTATATACATTCGTAAGCATTCAAACATCCAACCCCCTGTGGGAAAAAAAAAAACAGGCAGCACTTAAACCGCTAACTCTTTCCCTCCATTTGACACACAAACCTGCAATCAAGTTATGTGATATTCAGCACATTGATAATGGGGGGGTGGAAAAAGCAAAGCATGAGGGAGAACAGTGTCTCTGTCACGCTGGGTTCCCTAGCATGTGACCCTGCCGGATCATTCACAAGTTCATCTCTCATATCAGATCCATTCCAAACGGGCCGACTTCAAACGCGGGTCGGCCCAGAGCCCTCCACGCCACTAAACCATGCAGCTAACGCTAGGGGCTTTCTGAACTCTCCACATGCACACGCATTTTTTTGAGGTTCTAGGCACAAGCTCACGTGCGTGTGCGCGTCAAGCTCACGTGCATGTGCGCGTACACGCACACCCTCCATATGCTCTAATGTAACATTATTGACTAAACTCCTCTGGACAGGAAAAGGAAGAAGTCCCTCCTCCAAACTGGAGGAAAGTAAATGACTCTCGCTACGCAGGTCGACAGGCAGGTAAGCCATCCAAACATTTCAAGTTGTCAAAATAATTGGACACACTTATTGCAGTCCTGCGACTTTGACAGACTACAAATTTATTTCATTTTTACTGTCAGAGCACTTTATTTTGATTGCTGTCGGGATGTAATGAGAATTGCAAAAAAAAAAACAATGACGTGTTTCTTCCGAGCCAAACTGCATACTCCACCTTTAAACATGATAAAGAAACAGCTTCAGCATTCCTCTGGGAATCATAAACACACACACAGCCGAGGAGGTCAGAAGGCCAGCGGCCCCCACCCATCGGAGGGATATGGTGTCATGTCTTTGTTCATAATATTATGATTTCACAAATTGCTGAAAACGATAAGCTGTAAGTGCACTTCCCTCAATCCCACAATTCATTGTTTTTGCATGTTCATGTCTGAATTCAGCGATTCCACGGCGTTGCCCGCTACGTGGAAACCATCGGGGCTCAAGCTCTGGAGTATCGTCCATATGGTGCACTGCAAACCCCTGACCGATGGGCCCGGCCCACTACAGCTGACCAACGGGCCCGACCCACTACAGCTGACCGCTAGTTCTGTCTGATCCCTCGCGGTGCAATAATACACGTCGGCGTCGGTCAGTCAGTCCGAGTCGGAGCCGTCGCTGGTTTTGGACGACTTGTGTTTTCTCTTCCTCTTTTGCTTCTTCTTCTCTTTCCGTTTCTTGTCCTTCCCCTTCTTCCTCTTCTTCACGCTGTCTCGGCGGCGGCGGCGGTCGCTGGCGGAGGAGGAAGACGAGGAGGAGGAGGAGCCGTCCGAGTCGGAGGAAGAGGTGGTGTCCTGCAGGAGCTGCCTGAGCTGCTCGATCCTGCAGGGGAGAGACCAGAGAGAGAGAGGGACAGGGAGAGACCAGAGAGAGAGAGAGAGAGGGACAGGGGGAGGGGCAGAGAAAGAGAGAGGGACAGGGAGAGAGCAGAGAGAGGGACAGGGGGAGAGAGCAGAGAGAGAGAGAGAAAGAGAGGGACAGGGGGAGAGGGAGAGACCAGAGAGAGAGAGAGAGGGACAGGGGGAGAGACCAGAGAGAGGGAGGGAGGGAGAGAGAGAGAGAGGGACCGGGGGAGAGAGAGAGGGACAGGGGGAGAGAGACCAGAGAGAGAGAGGGACAAGGGGAGAGAGAGGGAGGAAGAGAGCGAGGGAGAGAGGGGAAGAGAGCGGGAGGAAGAGACAGATGGGAGAAGGTGAGGAACCAGAGAGAGAGAGAGGGAGGGAGAGAGAGAGAGAGGGAGGGAGAGAGAGAGGGAGGGAGAGAGAGAGGGAGGGAGAGAGGGAGATGAAGTGTTGGAAGGAGAGAGACCAGAGAGAGAGAGAGAGAGAGAGAGGGAGGGAGAGAGAGAGGGAGGGAGATGGAGTGTTGGAAGGAGAGAGACCAGAGAGAGAGAGAGAGAGGGAGGGAGAGAGGGAGGGAGATGGAGAGGGAGGGAGAGAGAGGGAGGGAGAGAGAGGGAGGGAGAGAGAGAGACCAGAGAGAGAGAGAGAGAGAGAGACCGAAGGAAAGGAGGAGGGAGAGAGACATGAAAAGGAGACGTGGTGAGGATCACACACACTCGCATGCACCAGCACACTTCCTGTTCACCAACACCCATTTCATGTTTTCATTTCAGAGAAAAGTTGAATTTCATGAAATGATTGACGATTCGGTCCAGAAGATTCCGCTGCTTCTAAATGTGTTAACAGAGGAGGAGGAGGAGCTCTGGACCATCTAAATGTGCTAACAGAGGAGGAGGAGGAGCTCTGGACCATCTAAATGTGCTAACAGAGGAGGAGGAGGAGCTCTGGACCATCTAAATGTGCTAACAGAGGAGGAGGAGGAGCTCTGGACCATCTAAATGTGCTAACAGAGGAGGAGGAGGAGCTCTGGACCATCTAAATGTGCTAACAGAGGAGGAGGAGGAGCTCTGGACCATCTAAATGTGCTAACAGAGGAGGAGGAGGAGCTCTGGACCATCTAAATGTGCTAACAGAGGAGGAGGAGCACAAGGGAGAGCCAGCCACCATCTGTCCAGGGTGGGGCGTGCATTATGGGCCTCGTCTACAGGTGTCTGCAGGTGTCTATGTAGGTCACCACCGCTCATCTGAAAAAGTGATTCTGCTGCTCGCAAGGCAAGTAGTAGTAGAGACCTGGGAAGTTAAATATTGTTCAATAAAACATGAGTCTCTCATCGCAGAAACTCAATGATGAACTCTGGAATGGGTGGCGTCCGCTTTCTTTGACTAGACGTCAAAAAGATCCACCGAGCTCCCATCGACAGATGGAAGACTGAAAACACGGACCGACTTCAAACACTGTTTGAGACGTTCTCAAACGTCATTAACCATTCATCTGCTGTGCGTTTTTCTTCTTGATAGTTGACATCGTCAGCTAAGAAGTGCGCAGTAATCCCTGGGACTGGTGTACTGTTTCTAAAGACGTTTCTAAAGATCATATTACAGAGGCTAAAGATTCCCAAGGCAGAGCTGGTTGATGCTGCTAGGGAAAGGGATGTCTGGGGCCCCCTGCTGGAACTGCTGCCTCCGCGACCCGACCCAAGATAAGCGGATGAAGATGAGAGATATTTCAGAGGCATGTGAAAAACCACAACAGGCCTACACGCACGCCACCCAAAACACCTCTTGTCCTGTGCTGTCGCGGAGGTAATACATAATCCTGACTAATTTCAATGACTATGTCACTTAATATACACACCTTGGAACTGGGGCTAGAACAGATGAAAAATCCTGGATGTTTTGCTTGGCTACACAATAGAATTGTAGAGAGTGGTCAGACTGTTAGCATGGCTTCAGATAGCGTGGTCAGACTGTTAGCATGGCTTCAGATAGCGTGGTCAGACTGTTAGCATGGCTTCAGATAGCACAATGAAATCAATAGGCAGATACTTGACTGAGGCACTGTCCTTGAAAACAACCTCCACAGACCAGCAGACAAAGGAGGGCCTACAGTATCTCAACAACCCAGCGATCTCTCCCACACACAGCGCTGCTCAAGCACCCCTGCGTCACGCTGTGTTTTGGGCATCGGGGCGCGCAGAGAAGCATCCACTCTTACGAGTTTCCCAGAGGCATCGTAGCGCTATGATGAACGCCGTAGCTCACGATGAACGTAGCGCTACGATGCCTCTGGGAAACTCAGCCCAGGTCAATAAAGTAGCCGAAGTCAGAAAAACCAAGAAAGGTTTAGGTTTCGGAGAGACTGTTCTATTTTCTCCATGTGCTCATCCAGCATTGATACTACAAATCAACAGCTAAATGACTACTTCACCACGCAAACACACATTCTTATTAGTGCAGCCGTTTAGCGTTGCAGAGAGAGAGCGTCTTCCTGTGAAGTGTGATGGTATATTAGATGGAAATAGAAGGACAGGTACCTCGTCTCTTTCTCATTCCGTTTGTTTTCCCTGATCAGTTCATACATTGGATCTTCATGAGCCTGCAAGAAAATGACAGCTATTATCAGCTGTTAATGAAGGAAAAGAGGAATGAAAATGCAGCACATTTTCTGTTCAACAACGGAGTCTATTTCTTTTCTGAATGACTTCACTTCAACTCAAAACATTTCCAACCACCGGCATTGCTTGCCGCGTCAGCACTCTGCAAATCGGCTTGTACTCACAATACAAGTTATGAAAATGTGATACACTTGCACTTATGCTAATCTCTGCAGTGGCTGTGTGTGTGTGTGTGTGTGTGTGTATGTGTGTGTGTGTGTATGTGTGTGTGTGTGTGTATGTGTGTGTGTGTGTGTGTGTGTGTGTGTGTGTGTATGTGTGTGTGTGTGTATGTGTGTGTGTATATATATGTGTGTGTGTGTGTGTGTGTATATATATGTGTGTGTGTGTGTGTATATATGTGTGTGTGTGTGCGTGTGTGTGTGCGTGTGTGTGTGTATGTGCGTGTATGTGTGTATGTGCAGACTCACCACTCTGAACTGCTCCAGTTTCTGGTTGCCTTTGATGAAGAAGGGACACTCCCGGTCCCCAGTCCTGTGACCGTAGCGCTTGCATCTCCAGCCTGGGAGACGGGTCAAAACGCAGCATCGTTTGAGTCCTTCTGACACTCGACGGAAAACACTAAAACAGTGGATGATCCCAGTGCTTCAGGGGAAGACTGGTGACCTGTCCAGGAGCTGGACATCAAGACGCCTCATGCTACAGGACAAGGGTCACTTCTCACTTCTACCTAAGGGCTTTGGGAACAATATTGTCCTTTTTGTGTATCATTCTCACACAAACATGCACTACACCCTTTCCCCTATACTCTCACCAAAAAAAGGTTTGTTTGCCCCCGTTTCTTGTCTAGACTCATCAAACTAAATGTCTGCCAACTTCTTGGGCTGTATAAATCTCTGAAAAGCAATTCAAAATCTGTGATGAGAAAGTCAACAACCCGCTCCAAAGTATTATCTGAACTGGAACCAATCACGCTTTCAAACTCCAAGGTGGAACAATTGAGGAGTTCTAAAGTGTGTGTGTGTGTGTGAGAGAGAGAGAGTGTGTGTGTGTGTGAGAGAGAGAGAGTGTGTGTGTGTGTGTGTGTGTGTGTGTGTGTGTGTGTGTGTGTGTGTGTGTGTGTGTGTGTGTGTGTGAGTGTGTGTGAGTGTGAGTATGAGTGTGAGTGCGAGTGTGTGTGTGCATGCTTAGGGTCCCTCTTGGCATACAACGATAGCGAGTGGGATGTGGGCAGGAATTAACTGCAGGAAATAATGAGGGTTCTTTCTGGGGACAGCAGTGGACAGAAGTTAATCTCTCATTCAAATCACTCAGTACTCTGAACTCATTACTACGATGGCTCTGCACACAAGAGCTCGCAGTTCCCCTGAATTAAACACACTCAAATAGTGTTTAATAGAGCTCTGTAAACTAACTAGCTCTCTAACTAACCTACAATACTGCCGCTCACAGCAAGCAAGCTAGCCATGTATGTCACTCCTAGCTCAGCGACTGACTACAGTACTGTACCATGCATACCAATAACCTACCAAACAAGCGTGACAATTATTTGGGAAAAATAGCTGGCTAGCACAACCAGTTTCTTGGCAATTGACATCTGGTTGCTAACAAAGTCAAGGTAGGCATTTATTTTGGTTGCTAGTGCTGATTTGTCGCTATGGAATAGCAGGTGGTATCCAGGTGTGGGGAATTTGCTGAAAGAAAAGATAAAGGACACTTTCCATTTCACTTACAGCTCCCAACCCATGTTAACTATGGGATGCCATCGCTGTTCTCCCAGGGAATGTGTTCGTCATTCAATACTCCGTAGTAACGTGATTAGGAACAGCTTTTCTTGGAGTTCACTAACATCGAATTAAAAGACACTGAAATAGTTGGTATTTATCCCCTGTTTCTCGATGATGTGACCGTCACACCCACAGCCATGCTAGTCAGACTGGCTCTTCTAATTCACAGCCCTGCTGGTCACTAATCAATTTCTTCAGGTTTCTTGGCAGTAATCTCACGTTTCTTGGCAGTAATCTCACGTTTCTTGGCAGTAATCTCACGTTTCTTGGCAGTAATCTCACGTTTCTTGGCAGTAATCTCTCATCTCAACGTTTCTTCGTCCTCCTTCTACTCACACTGCATGACTTTCACCTCCTTCCCCAGCGGCATCCAGAGGCCCTTGGTGGGCGCGTGCGCCAGGAAGTCCCTGGCATTCTCATTTCCCGGGGCCGCGGGAATGCAGTCCTCCGGCTTGTCCTCCTCCTCCTGGAAAAGCAGGAGTCAGCCAGCTGTGTACCTCAACTAGACATCTTCCTCAGCATCAACTACAAATGTGACAGCCGTGCAATCATGGTGTTTGGGTGGGACGATAATAGATATGCCTGAAATGCAAGTGGTAATCTGAAGCAGGTTTCCAAGATTGAGGCTAATTCTACTGGCACTACAGTTACTCCGTTTTAGCAGTGCAACTCAAGAGGTGAGTGAATTACATTACATTACAGTCATTTAGCAGACGCTTTTATCCAAAGCGACTAACAATAATTGCATTTAACATAGGATGAGCCAATGTACTACTACTTGCCAGAACTCACAAGTGCATCTTCTCTCTAAAACAAGTGACTAAGAACATAATCTAGTGCTGAAGGCAAAGTGCAAGAATCGCAATCTGAAGTACAGTGCAATATAATACAATAATATAATACAATAAGTGCTTAGGTGGGAGGATTGTTGTAGTACTTCTTGAAGAGATGAGTTCGTCGCAGGCTCAAAACTCATCTCTTCAAGAAGTACTACAACAGGGAACCTGCTTCAGATTGCCACTTGCATTTCAGGCATATCTATCATCGTCCCACCCAAACACCATGATTGCACGGCTGTCACATTAGTATTTGAATTACAATTAGGTTTTTGCTAAATAATGCATTTACCTTTATAAGTCCAGGAGGAGGTTTCTCATAACTGCATGGAAGAAATGAGAACAATGTTGAGACTCTGTTGTAGTAATTCTGAACAAATGAAGTTTAAGAGGAAGCTGGCTACAGTATTAGTATATATCCTGCACACATGCATGTTTGACACAGAGTACCTGGTCTACAGTAGCCTATGTATGAGCTAACAGCTAGCTAAACTAGCCTCTACCCCTTAGATAGGTAGCACTCCCAATGCTCAGCTCATAGGAAGATGACACACGCCAGCTAGCCGCCATGTGTGCTTCATCTGGTGAACTAGGTCACTTAATAGCTATCTTATACAGTAGATATCTAGATACCTAGATAGATAGATAGCTGATATATAGATATTATAAGCTAAAGCTAGCTAGTAAACCACAGGGCTTGCTGTCAGCTCATAGGGTAACTAGCACCTTATGCTAACGTTACTAGCTAACACACACAAGCTATTCATTATGAATATACACGTTTAACACCAAGGCCATTAGCTAGGATATCAAAACATACTTACAATGTCTCCACATGCTTCAGTTTCTGCACTTCTTGGTTGAGTTTCCTCGCTTGTTTCTTGAGTTTCTCAACATCATGTTTGGATTCCTTGTGCTTCTTGCGGTCTCCCCTGTCCTGGTGATCTCTGGATCGCTTTCTATCAGACATCACATCGAAGAGTGGGTCTAGCTATGGTTGATAGCTATGATACAGCCTGTATCTACAAAACACTCTGAGAAAATGCATAAAGTCTATTTCAGAAGAGTTCTGTGTGAATGTGAAACACGTTTGCTTGCTAGCTCTGTCTCGGCTGTGCTTTTGCAGCACTTCCTGTGTAGTTTACACTGATTTTAAAACCCAGCGCCACCTGCAGGTAAGAAGTCAGATGTGGACTGGGTTGATGCAGATGTGGACTGGGTTGATGCAGATGTGGACTGGGTTGATGCAGATGTGGACTGGGTTGATGCAGATGTGGACTGGGTTGATGCAGATATGGACTGGGTTGATGCAGATGTGGACTGGGTTGATGCAGATGTGGACTGTGATGCAGATGTGGACTGGGTTGATGCAGATGTGGACTGTGATGCAGATGTGGACTGGGTTGATGCAGATGTGGACTGGGTTGATGCAGATGTGGACTGGGTTGATGCAGATGTGGACTGGGTTGATGCAGATGTGGACTGGGTTGATGCAGATGTGGACTGTGATGCAGATGTGGACTGGGTTGATGCAGATGTGGACTGTGATGCAGATGTGGACTGGGTTGATGCAGATGTGGACTGGGTTGATGCAGATGTGGACTGTGATGCAGATGTGGACTGGGTTGATGCAGATGTGGACTGTGATGCAGATGTGGACTGGGTTGATGCAGATGTGGACTGGGTTGATGCAGATGTGGACTGGGTTGATGCAGATGTGGACTGGGTTGATGCAGATGTGGACTGGGTTGATGCAGATGTGGACTGGGTTGATGCAGATGTGGACTGGGTTGATGCAGATGTGGACTGGGTTGATGCAGATGTGGACTGGGTTGATGCAGCCAGGCTAAACCACAACAAGCAACACAGGTTTGCACAAATGGAAAATGTGTCGGAGGTATGTAGCACACAACAGACCCCCGATACAGGAAATGTTTCATGGAAATTAGTCTAAAAGTGTATGTTCTTCAATTGGGTTCTTCTTTGGGATAGGAACATTAGTGATAGTGCGAGGAATTCTCAACAAAGCCACCGGCATGCAGACATTACACTGAACTACACTTCACTGAAAAGGTTTTATTTCAAAGAAGGTACAGTATAGAAGGAATACAAATGTGAGGTATTTCAATATTGCTGTGCAATGATACAGACCCACACATTACTTAGACAAACAGATCCATATCTTAATAAATCAACCAATACTAAATTCATTATGAGGTTTGATAGGTCAAATATCCCAATAGACATGGTTGCTGTACATTTACAAAGTTGCCTTTCATAATAAACAACTGAACTAAACAATTACCTAAAGGTCTTGACATTTGGTTTGTCATACAGTCTTGTCACACAGTCCTCAGACTCAGGCAAAATCAGCCTGTACAATGTAAACAATTGATGCATCCGATTCTAAAATGATAATTTCAAAAATATTTTTCATAATTAATTAATTATTATATACAAGTAGAAAACCAACGGTGGCATGAGGATGTGAAGATAATTGTGCCACATGTATACATGTTTGTAAACAGCTGTACGATTGGGCCCCGCAGGCCAAGTGACGTGAGATTGAATTACAAGACACATCCCCCGTGTGGCGAAGGCCACAAAAATCAACCGAGAAAATGGATCACCGTCAAGTCAAATCTCAGCGTGTCCAGTGTGACAGGGAGGCTCAGGGCACGGCAGAGGGCGCCTGTGCTAAATAAACTAGAGGAGGAAGCTAAAGAAACATGCCCCTCTAATTAGCTCAACAGGAGGCACTGTAGCACCGACTGACGGACACCTAAATTACCAACCAGCCCCCTCCCGACCAACCAGCCCCCTCCTGACCAACCAGCCCCCTCCCCACCAACCAGCCCCCTCCCCACCAACCAGCCCCCTCCCCACCAACCAGCCCCCTCCCCACCAACCAGCCCCCTCCCCACCAACCAGCCCCCTCCCCACCAACCAGCCTCCTCCCGACCAACCAGCCTCCTCCCGACCAACCAGCCCCCTCCCCACCAACCAGCCCCCTCCCAACCAGAGCTGCTAATTGATAAATTCCACAAGGGGCATTCTAAGCAGCCCGGGGAGATTCCAGTAGTATGCTGCTGGTGCTGGTGCTGGGTTAGCTCAGCTGTAACCTCTTTAACGCAGAACCACAAACCCCCGTGTTTTCCAGGGTGTTTTCCTGGGTGATAGAGGGCTTGGGTGTGCCCTGGTAAAGAAAGAAAGCAGAGTTTGTATGTAAAAGAAATAAACTGCTCAGGTCGGGTTACAGGGCCACTCAGAGCGAGGACAGGAAGTCTTTAAGGCCGGCCTTCTTGGTCTTTTGTCTGTCCTCCAGCATCAGGAAGCTTCTGAGTCGAGCGAAGGGCGACTTCTTCACGCTGGCGGGCGTGGAGGAGGAGGAGGAGGAGCCGGTGCCGGTGGCGTCTTTGGAATTTGACCTGGAGATGGGAGGAGGGAGGAGGAGGAGGAGGAGGAGGAGGAGGGGGTAACAGAATGCAGTTCATGTAAGATTGTCTGAAGGGTTAACTTGTCAGTGGTTGCAAACATTCATGAGAGGATGTAACTATATATAAAGGGTGTGACATATTAGTACACTTGTCTATTAGTATACTTGTCTATTAGTATACAGTACTTGTCTATTATTATACTTGTTTGTGGCGCATCTGAAGAGTCTCACACGGCCTCTTCTCCTCGCCACCTTTCCTTCATCTACACAGACCTATATGAGTATAGACCTGCCCCAACACTGACTTAACACTGACCTAACGGTATAGATCTGACCTAACACTGACCTAACGGTATAGACCTGACCTAATACTGACTTAACACTGACCTAACGGTATAGATCTGACCTAACACTGACCTAACGGTATAGACCTGACCTAACACTGACCTAACAGCACAGACCTGACCTAACACTGACTTAACAATGACCTAACGGTTTAGACCTGACCTAATACTGACTTAACAGTGACCTAACAGTATAGACCTGACCCAACACTGACCTAACACTGACCTAATGGTATAGACCTGACCTAATACTGACTTAACACTGACCTAACGGTATAGATCTGACCTAACACTGACCTAACAGTATAGATCTGACCTAATACTGAGCTAACAGTATAGACCTGACCTAATACTGACCTAACAGTATAGATCTGACCTAACACTGACCTAACAGTATAGACCTGACCTAACACTGAGCTAACACCGAGCTAACACTAACCTAACAGTGTAGACCCTGTGCACTAGCTCCCAGCTATCCTTCAGATCAGTATGTACAGTATGAAGGTGAGTAGGTCAGGGTGCAAGCCCAGGTATGAAGCAGCTTTATTTACCTCGCTGTACGGAACGGAGTCTTGTCTTTGGGGGTCTTTGGGGTGGACATGTTGGATGGGTTGGGCGACCGGGGGGGCTTGCGTTTGCTGGCGCTCCCGGGGGTGCAGTGGCTCCTGGAGATGGCCATTAGGTCCCTGCTCGTCCCGTTGTACCTGGCTGTATGGTTGCACGTGTGGCAGGTAGCCATCTTGGATAGAAAACACAGAGGGAAGAAATTGTAAACATGAGTTTTCAAACTTTCTTTTTCAGGAATCAAAAATGCGAGACGCAAACAAAAATGTTATATCGTTAGTGTGTGCTTGTTATTCTAAATATTCACACAGACATTGTTCGATATGTCACAAAAACTGTACCTGGCAGCTGCCTACACACAGCCTAACCCTAGAACAATTCAGCCTCATCAATGGGGAATCTCATTCTATTTTATGGGTATCCTCTTAACCACGCCTAAAAGTCAATGTTTAAATCTCTCTCAATGTGCGTAACTCCTGAATCCAGCTCATTAGTGAAATTAAATTAGATTCCGGTCCCGACTCGACTATATTTCCTAACAGCTCATTCGGTCATCACATCTATTCAGTGCTGCCACCAGCTGTCTTCTCTGCGGTTTCTCTCTCAGAGACACGGAGGGGCTTGTGGTGCCTTCCAGTTGCCTCGGTAACTGGGACTTTCCTTGTGTCTCGTTAACGCCGTACACATACAGACAGTACTGTCCAACTTCCATCAGCGGACAATGTTGCGACGTTGTTTGTACGCACAAAATTGTGCATAGTGCGTTGTTATCAACTGGTATTGCGAACAATGACTGAAGTGTTTTTTGTTTTTTTTGCCTTGTTGTTTCTGGAATGCAGTCAACTCGGATGTGATGTCATTCCCAACTCCAAATTCCTACTTCCTACTTCCCCAGGCAACTGGAAAGCAGCAGCACTGTTGGCGCCGGCGTGCCCCATCGATGGCTGTGACAAAATGGCCCCCGGGACACTGTAGCATAGTGCCAGCAGCAACCAGGGTGGCTGAGGGCTAAAATCATACAGGCTCATATGCCCTGGGTCACTCTCGCTCCGCTCACTCCTCCATGCTGGCTCACTTAAAGGTGCCGTATGCAGCTTGGCCTAGAAGCACTTTTTATATTTTTTATTTCAATAAATACAGTGCTCTGACACTAAAGTGAAATAAATCTGTGGAAGTCACAGGACTATAAAAAGTGCATCTAATGATTTTGAGTTACCAACTTGTAATGATTGGATGGCTCACCTGCCTGTCAACCTACCTACCTGCCTAGAGAGGGTCATTTGTTTTCCCCCAGTTTGGAGGAGTGGCTTTGGAGGAGCGGCCTGAAGGGATTTTGTCAGCTGCATTTTTCAAAATCTTTCAAATCTTTCCAGGAAATCACATACTGCACCTTTAAGAGGGTGCCTCACGTAACAGTTACTCAATGCCTCAAATGTAAAATAAATAAATAAATAAATAAAATAAGCACCTCAATCCAACCCTCAAAAGTTTTTCTGAACTTTTGCATTTAAAACAGCCTTGCTACGAGACTGTTTTTGTTATAGAGCATCAAAAAAAATGCAATGACTGTACCCGCAAACACAATGTTCCTATGACATATCTGCCTGTATGGCGATGGACGCCATCACTTCACGTACAGCCACTGAACTCCCAACTGTAGGTCACTGTTCTCATGATTCAAGAAAACAATTGGCATGCCAGCCCTGTCCACGCCAGCCCTTCCGTGCCGTGTCTGTGCCCACTGGGAAAAGGGCATGTGGTGCTTTACGAGCCGGACTATTAACAGCTCTCATAACGAGCCTCTGCTCGCACGGAGCACTGAAAATGTACAGTACGCACCCCCGTTTCTCACACACACACGCATGTCCATTAATACCCATCAACCCAGTACCTATCGGCCACGAGCCTGGGGGGGGACACATCAAAACCCACGAAGAAGAAGAACCACCCAGAACCTTCCTAACATTAATACCCATCAACCCAGTATCTATCGGCCCCGAGCCTGGGGGGGGACACACATCAAAACCCACACGAAGAAGAAGAAGAACCCAGAACCTTCCGAACATGCATGCCTATTAATAACCATCAACCCAGTACCTTACTTAACACGCTGTCCATCATTACCCATCAACCCAGTACCTTACTGAACACCGCTCATAGGTGTTGACTGATATATCATGCGACATAGCACAACAAAACCTTTCCTGACTGAGAATCAACCTAGAATCAACCTAAAATCAACCTAAAAACAACATAGCAGAAAGAACCAGCCTATGTAATGAAAGCCCCTGAGGGTCCATCATCCCCCCTCAGGTTCTAGCTGAAGCACATGACGGGGGTGACACACAGTAAGAGAGTTTGTCCCTGACTTGGGTAACAACATGTCTTCAAACAGCACATACTGTCCCCGTGTCATCGAAGGTGAACGATTGCCAAACTGAAACTAGGCAGAAGCAACCAATATAGTCCCAGCTAAGAAAATCCACCCTGTGGACAGCGCTGATGGCGTGGGAAACTCACCGATATGAAGGTAGCCATGTCACAATCTAACAGGTGTCTGGCGGAGTTGAGTTTCGTTGAAGCAGGCTGACCTAGCAGAGCTCTATGTCCCTCTGTCTGAGAGTGTGTGTTTACTGGGACCCACCAGCGTGTTCGGCCTTATAAAGCCCCGCCCTGACAGCTGCTCCGCCCCCTCCGCCATCACACGGGGGCGGAGTCTGAAGATGAGGCCACTCACACCGGGGGGGGGGGGGGGCGTCAGGGTTTGCGTTGTCGCTGGCGACACTTACCACACCCCCGCCCCATAACCTAAACCAAACACACACACACACACACACACACACACATCTGGATTAAGTACCGGAAAAAGTGATAACAGACCAATATGTGTGCAAGTGGTGCCGTGTTCAGTTAGGTGGCGGTGGACAGATGCCAGCCCCATGTGGATGGTTGTTAGATGGTCCATGGCGAGGCCCTTATAGGGACATTAGTGGCTGGGGATGATATCCGGAGGGCAACACTATCTGATCTGCTGTGTGTTATCCAGAGTGGAGCATAGGCAGGCGGGGAACTCGCATAAAATAAATCAATGCATTTTACACACTAAAAAAAGACCACCCCGAAAAATAATTTGGAGCAAGACGTAAGAGAAGTACAATAAACCTCTGTCGTACGTTAGAGACTTTTATCCAAAGCAATTTACAACGCTTGCATTTAATGTAGGAAGTCATTGTACCACCACTTGCCAGAACTCACAAGTGCCTCTCCTATCTAAACAAGTGAGTGAGTAATCTAGTGCTTAAGTATAGACTCTGAGCATGTTGTAACAGAGTCTGATCATGTATTTAAGCAGTTTTGAAATAATTATGTTGAGGGAATGGAACTAAACTAACAGGAGAATGGTGTGCACTTCCAACCACTTGATTTCATGATCTTTATCGAGTCATTTTACAACCAAATGTTTTCAGGATCTTTATCAAGTCCAATCCAATAAACACTGAGCCCATGAGACGAGATGTACAGATGAGATGACTTCACTAAACCACTAAATAGGCCAGTCCTGTGGAAACCACTGCCCAGCGATGGGACTTGGATCTAGATACAGGACTTGCGTCTAGATATGTTGGAAGAGAAAGCCCACAGTAAATGGACAGCACTTATATAGCGCTTTTCCACCATAGCGGCACTCAAAGCGCTTTACAATGGCCTCTCATTCACCCGTTCACACACACATTCACACACCAATGGCGGTAGCTGCCATGCAAGGTGCTAACCTGCTCATTGGGAGCAATTTGGGGTTAGGTGTCTTGCTCAAGGACACTTCAACATGTGGACAGTCGGAGCTGGGATTCGAACCGCTGACCCTTCGATCATTGACCGACCCGCTCTACCAACTGAGCTACAGCCGCCCCTCATAGGCATACAGCTGCCCCACAGTGAAAGCCCAACAACAATAACATACTCATCTCTACCCCTATGCCTACAGGGCTACTCGCGCTACTTGCTAAATACTTAGACGCTCACGCCGATAACAACAGAGATGAAGTGTTGGAAGTGTGAACGGGTCGTGAACACCGGGAGGTAGATGATGGAGGCGTGGCTGGAACGATGCTTGTGATCACTATACTCCTCACTGGCAGGAATAAACTCTGCTGATGCTACAGACAAGCAGGCTTGTCAAACTCCGGGCCGCTGCCGTGAGGGCCAAGGACTGGGCCGGGTTGCCCTTCCTACCTAATCACACAACGTATGAGAATCTTTACAGCTCACTTATCTGGCCCCCGGGTGATTACTGTTTTTTTTGCTTCCCTCTGGAATATGTAGAGAGTGGGTCGTATGCCCACCTCCCTTGTTCTCTGTAAAGTGCATTGTGTTGCCTCTGGGTATGAAATGCGCTATACAAATAAAGCTTTGATTGATTGATATGAGTACAATCATTAGTGAGAGAATATTATTCCACAGGTAGAGTACTAGCTACTGGACCTGAGTCACACTGGTGGCTTCGTATTACAGGTGGCTAGCGAGCTAACCTAAATGAGAGACTGAGACAAGAATAGAACGGAATACACTGGAAGGGAACAGAACAGAACGGAGCGTAACGGAACATACTGGAACAGAACGGAAGAGAACAGAACAGGGCCCGTGTATTTATCAAGCACAACAGATTGAGCTGCCTATTCAATGTGATTATACGGAGAGGTGGGGACCTCATCCGAGATCAGCGCTCACGTGAGACATACGGGCCCAGAGAACAACGGTTCTAATAGGTCATACTTCTTCTTTCCTGAGGAGGGCACGGGCACGGCTGACCTAGGAGCAGTCTTTAGCCCCGCCCCCTTGCGGAGGCACCTCTGGCCCACACCAGCTGGTCGTGTCACCGCCATGACGGGGTATAATAAAACCTTCCTCTGCCCAGTGACAGCCTGCGTGGGTTAGGGTCAAGAGTCAGCGTTGGCTGGCATGTAAGGGGAGAAGAGAGAGAGAAAGAGAGGTTCGTTCTACCCTCTGCTACTTTAAGGTTCTGACCCGCCATAAGTCCAGCCCAGCGTCGACGCAAAACAATGAGTGGCCCCCTCAGTGCGCCCAGTAATAACATGGCTCAAAACAGCCAATATCTGCCACCCAAATATCTGGAGCCGCCATCCCGTGCGTGACCCCTGAGTGACCCCAGACCTGTGATGTGTATTGTCCCGCTGAATAGCGCCAAGTGAGCTGTGAACGACGTCCGCATTAGTCGGCTCAGCTCGTGTGAAGACCTGCTGATCCTGGCTCAGACGGGGGTAGAGTGGTCTAGCATATGTGAGGCCTATACAGTTATAGGGGAGGGGAGTCATGCGTCTCACACCCTGACGGCCCTATGGATAGATGACCCTATGGATAGATGATGGCCCTATGGATAGATGATGGCCCTATGGATAGATGACGGCCCCTATGGATAGATGGTCCTATGGATAGATGACGGCCCCTATGGATAGATGGTCCTATGGATAGATGACGGCCCTATGGATAGATGATGACCCTATGGATAGATGATGACCCTATGGATAGATGATGGCCCTATGGATAGATGATGGCCCTATGGATAGATGATGGCCCTATGGATAGATGATGGCCCTATGGATAGATGATGGCCCTATGGATAGATGATGGCCCTATGGATAGATGATGGCCCTATGGATAGATGATGGCCCTATGGATAGATGATGGCCCTATGGATAGATGACGGCCCTATGGATAGATGACGGCCCTATGGATAGATGATGGCCCTATGGATAGATGATGGCCCTATGGATAGATGGTGACCCTATGCGCTCGGGGATCTTGAGGGGGACCTTTTTCACAATCAGAATCAGTTTATTGCCATTGTACTTTACATACATAGGATTTATTTCCGAACACCGTGGTGCTTACAACAAAGTGCAAGGACAGGACAGGACAGGACAGGACTCAAAGTGCAGTGACATAAACATACTTTAGTGCAAAAAGTAGCAGTGCAATGGACTACGAAATGCAACGGACTACAAAAAGTTGGTGAGTAAGTCCTGGATAAAAGTCCGTAGGGGTTGCTCCCCTAATACTAACAAGTTAATCTCTGGTGTAGGAGGTCTTGCAGGACACAACACACACAGTGACACAGCAAACCACAGCGCCATGGCTACCACGGTCGGCGCCATCTTGCCCAGGTTCAAGTTAACGGTATTAAAAGTACAGTACTCTTCAAGGAATATGTCTTCTCTCCAGCTGTGGGGCCTTTAGGCAAAGGAAAACATGACTTTGTCGAGTCACCACACACAAGCGCACGCGCACACACACACACACGCGCACACACGCGCACACACGCGCACGCACCAACAGGCAGACAACCAAGTGAGCCTATGACGTCTCCCTGTGCGATATTTCCTGGCAGTCCATGATTATCGACCATGCCAGGAATGTCAACAGCAGCTGCCGTGTTATGAAATCCTTCCAGGCGGAGCTAGGGGCATCTATGTCCATGGGGCGGCTGTAGCTCAGTTGGTAGAGCGGGTCGTTCAGTGATCGAAGGGTCAGCGGTTCGAATCCCAGCTCTGACTGTCCACATGTCGAAGTGTCCTTGAGCAAGACACCTAACCCCAAAATTGCTCCCAATGAGCAGGTTAGCACCTTGCATGGCAGCTACCGCCATTGGTGTGTGAATGTGTGTGTATGGGTGAATGAGAGGCCATTGTAAAGCGCTTTGAGTGCCGCTAAGGTGGAAAAGCGCTATATAAGTGCAGTCCATTTACCATTTATTTACCATATGTCCCGACACCTGCCGCGTTCACTGAGGCCTTAAAAACAAACCTCCCTCAGGACCGGTATCTCTCAGTGATACAGCATGTAGGGTCACAGGGTCACCGTGCGCTGCTGCGGATGTGCTCGGCTCGTAATGTCTCCACTCCTTCCTCACAGCGCCTCCACTTATGCGATACACGCCGAATTAATTCAACTGACGCCAAACTAAGCTCCTTCTCCGCTGGAGTCGTGTCAGGAAGTCCGGGCTGTCAACGGCACGTGACGTTAGCGTAGTTTACGGTAGGTCAGCGCGTCCGGCCCCCTGGGGTTTTAGCCGCAGTGTGAAACCGGAGACCTGAGCTGTTTGGAATCGCTCCCTCGTTCCCTCACTCCCTATTCCCTATATAGGGTTCACCATGTAGTGAACTAACTAGGGAACGGAGAAAATGTAGGGTACATGCACTGTTCCCTGCAAATCAAGGTGAATTGTGGGTAATAAATAGTGGACTATATAGGGAACGAAAATTCCGTGGAGAATTCGGACACTACAAACAAAATGGCTGACGCCCTATATAGTGCACTATATAGTGAATAGGGAGCGATTCCGAACACAGCTCTGGAGCTGAGCTGAGCTTTGTGGCGCCCGCACGCTATCCCAACTGACGCCGGCAAATTCCCAACACCCAACACTCTTAAGTCGGCGTCTGTTGGAACGTTGGAAGTTTAAATTTCAGCTGCAAAATCCAGCCAGCCAGCGGCAAAAGTCGCCAGCAAACAAGGCGCGTCGATCCAACGTTGGTGTTGGTTGGTCAAGTGAGCAGGCGCCTTAACACCTCTGCTTGCCTGAGGAGGGTCCCCACCTAATCCCCCAAACACCACTGACCACAAACGACGCCTGCCGTGGACACACACACACACACACACACACACATGCATGCAAAACATACAACAAACACATGCAAACACAGGAAAAAAACTGTTATGCAGTAAAATACACACGCACACACCTCAAACTACTGAAATGCACAGATGCAAACGCATCACTACAGACACACATACAAACAACAAAAACACATTCCCACACACTAATCAATTGTGCAGATCGGCTATTAATAGGCCTGGCTCCACGATCAGATACACATCTCTCTCTCTCCCTCTCTCTCTATTCCTCTCTCTATCCCCCTCTCTCTCTCTCCGTCTCTCTCTCTCTCTCTCTCTCTCTCTCTCTCCCTCCCTCCCTCGGCTGGTTGGTGTGACCTTGGTAACAGAGCACTGCTGTCCTTCACTACGACAGCGCCGACACACTGCTGCAGAGAGTGTGTGTGTGTGTGTGTTTGTGTTTATTGATAGAGAGAGAGGGAGAGGAGTGAGAATGAGTGAGTGTGCAAGTGACGAGTTAGGGAATGTAAGTAAGTGAGTGCGTGAGTGTGCGTGTGCGTGTGTGTGAGCTAAGGGAATGGATTCAGGGAACATCAATACACTAACACCAAAAACAGAGGAAATAACTGATCAATGCATACACACACACACGTACAGTACGCACGTACGGAATTACAAACACACCATGTCTGTGAACATGGCCTGGCCAGGACTAGCCTATATCACCCAGACATGTGAACATGGCCTGGCCAGGACTAGCCTATATCACCCAGACATGTGAACATGGCCTGGCCAGGACTAGCCTATATCACCCAGACATGTGAACATGGCCTGGCCAGTACTAGCCTATATCACCCAGACATGTGAACATGGCCTGGCCAGGACTAGCCTATATCACCCAGACATGTGAACATGGCCTGGCCAGGACTAGCCTATATCACCCAGACATGTGGACATGGCCTGGCCAGGACTAGCCTATATCACCCAGACATGTGAACATGGCCTGGCCAGTACTAGCCTATATCACCCAGACATGTGAACATGGCCTGGCCAGGACTAGCCTATATCACCCAGACATGTGCACATGGCCTGGCCAGGACTAGCCTATATCACCCAGACATGTGAACATGGCCTGGCCAGTACTAGCCTATATCACCCAGACATGTGGACATGGCCTGGCCAGGACTAGCCTATATCACCCACACATGTGAACATGGCCTGGCCAGGACTAGCCTATATCACCCAGACATGTGAACATGGCCTGGCCAGGACTAGCCTATATCACCCAGACATGTGAACATGGCCTGGCCAGGACTAGCCTATATCACCCAGACATGTGAACATGGCCTGGCCAGGACTAGCCTATATCACCCACACATGTGAACATGGCCTGGCCAGGACTAGCCTATATCACCCAGACATGTGAACATGGCCTGGCCAGGACTAGCCTATATCACCCACACATGTGAACATGGCCTGGCCAGGACTAGCCTATATCACCCAGACATGTGAACATGGCCTGGCCAGGACTAGCCTATATCACCCAGACATGTGAACATGGCCTGGCCAGGACTAGCCTATATCACCCAGACATGTGGGTGCTGGATCGGAAGAACGGAAAATCCCCAGAGAACTGGATTCTGTTGGGAGCATTCAGAAAAGTAACAAACTGTACATGTCATTCAGAAATGAACAAACTGTACGTCATTCAGAAATGGAACAAACTGTACATGTCATTCAGAAATGGAACAAACTGTACATGTCATTCAGAAATGGAACAAACTGTACATGTCATTCAGAAATGGAACAAACTGTACATGTCATTCAGAAAAGTAACAAACTGTACATGTCATTCAGAAATGGAACAAACTGTACATGTCATTCAGAAATGAACAAACTGTACATGTCATTCAGAAATGGAACAAACTGTACATGTCATTCAGAAATGAACAAACTGTACATGTCATTCAGAAATGGAACAAACTGTACGTCATTCAGAAATGGAACAAACTGTACATGTCATTCAGAAATGGAACAAACTGTACATGTCATTCAGAAATGGAACAAACTGTACATGTCATTCAGAAATGGAACAAACTGTACATGTCATTCAGAAATGGAACAAACTGTACATGTCATTCAGAAATGGAACAAACTGTACATGTCATTCAGAAATGGAACAAACTGTACATGTCATTCAGAAATGGAACAAACTGTACATGTCATTCAGAAATGGAACAAACTGTACATGTCATTAAGAAATGGAACAAACTGTACATGTCATTCAGGTAATGGAGCATGTCATTCAGAAATGGATGGACCTAAAACTAAGCGAATGGGTCCCACTGCCTACTGTCAAAGCTTGCATAGCTGCTGTGATAAATGACTCCGTTGGTACTCGTCACTGTCTGGAGGTGTAATGATGCCTTGACTTGAAATGCCCCATTTGATTTGTTATTATTATATATATATATATTTTTACCTCCCCCTGTTATGTCATGGCTGCAACTCTTTGCTGCCATTACTGGCCAGGTCTACCCTGTAAAAGAGATCTATGATCTCAATGGTACTATCTGGTTAAATAAAGGAAAAGAAAAAGAAAAAAAGAAGGAAGATATGTCATTCAGAAATGGAGCATGTCATTGTTTGTTTATTTATTTTGTTTGTTTATATTATTTTTTTCTATTGTCAAAGCACTTTGAATTGCTTTACGAAAGGTGCTATATAAATAAAAGTTGATTTGATTTGATTCAGAGATATAACATAGATGTGATTCAGAGATATAACATAGATGTGATTCAGAGATATAACATAGATGTGATTCAGAGATATAACATAGACGTGATTCAGAGATATAACATAGATGTGATTCAGAGAGCAAATGAAGCCAGGCTCTATCAGACACATTATATAATCTCTCACAATACACAATACATACATACATTTTAGCCTCTCTTACTCTGAAATGTAATTTAATGTAATGTATTGCTTTATAAATGTTCTTAGCCGGTAGACAAACATACTCCTGGAGCTTGCTCGATCGCCTTGTTGAGAGGGGTCAGGGAAGAATTTTTACAGCTCACTTATCTGGCCCCCGGGTGATTACTGTTTTTTTGCTTCCCTCTGGAATATGTAGGGGTGGGTCGTATGCCCACCTCCCTTGTTCTCTGTAAAGCGCATTGTGTTGCCTCTGGGTATGAAATGCGCTATACAAATAAAGCTTTGATTGATATGATTTCCAATTGACCTCCTGTTAACCTCTTTCACTTTTTCAGGTTTGTTTTCCTCACATAAGTAAACTAATAAAAGAGTCCTGCCAAACGTTATCCCCCTGAAGTGTTGGGAAATCACCATGTTTATGGAGACCAGGTGGCCTTGGTTGGTGGCGGGGCGGATTGGGGGCAGAGCGGAGATCCCTGGCAGAGTTTGGACGCCCGTGCTTGTTCACCACGCTAATTTCCCAGGGCGGTGACCGGTCAAAATAATCTGGCACGTGCCGGAGGGTGGGTGGTCAGCCTATATGGGAAATCTGATACGGCAGCCATGAAGATGCCACGTCGCCAGGTCTTGGTCTGCTAAAAGCGTCTGCTAAATGACTGTAATGTCTTGGGGGCAGATTGTAGCGTCGTGATAATCCTCAACCCTGCCCCCCCGCCTACCCCCCCGATGCAAGTCATGCACCAGAGGCAGAAATAACCCTGATCTACCGCCGTGTGATTGGCAGGAGTGTGTTTACTCATGTTTTATACATGAGTGTGTGTGAGTCAGTGTGAGTATGTACTCAATCTCCTACCAATCCCTGCAGATCAAACGGTCATTAACCCGGCTGGCTAGGGCTAACCGCACCAGCTGCCGTGACTGTGTGTGTGTGTGTGTGTGTGTGTTTGTGTGTTTGTGCGCGCACATGCTTGAAATACCTCTCCAGACCCCAGTCGAATCCACGCACGTGCAGCAGCGCGGAGCGGGCCTTTCCACCTGAGCGGAGGTGGGAGGGGCTTCCTCGGGGCGCCTGTTGAAAATCCCAAGGCCGCCGCCGCCGCCGCCGCACCCCGTGGCCTCACACCAGGGTTATAATAGTCTTGCTTTTTTCATTAGTTTTTATTTTTATATCGTTTTAACTTTTTGTGTTCAATTTCAGTTTAGTTTTAATTAGTTTTTAAAGCAGATTTGCTAGTTTAGTTTTTATTTTTTGATAATGCTTAGTTTTAGTTTAGTTTTTATTAGTTTCAGTATTAGTTTTAGTTGTTTTTTTTCTGCGCTAGCCTCGTGAGACCATCCTGATCTCGTGAGCTCATGTTGTTTCACTCTGTGCAAAACAAACCATCTGGCGAACGTACAATTTTTGTTTATTTTAGTGTTTTGTTAGTTTTGTAAACACACAATACAGTTTTAGTTAGTTATCGTTTTTTTGTAAAGCCTAGTTTTTATTTTTATTTCAGTTAGCTAAAATGTTTTTCACACCTAGTTGTTTTTTAGTTAGTTTTCGTTAACTATAATAACCTTCCCTCACACCTCTGTTATGGTCTCGCCTCTCTGCGCCCTCTCCGGGTGGGGGGGGTTTGGAGGGGGGGGGGGGGGGGGGGGGTGTCTCTGACCAGATACACAGCATCAATCCTCACCTCTCAACCATGAAGATGGGAATGTGTGTGTGTGTGTTTGTGTGTGTGTGACTTCCAAAACACATTTCCATACCTCCCCCTTCTATATAGGGCCACAGCAGGCATAAACACAGCTGCTTTAAAAATATCCCCGGGGCGTGTCAGACCAGCCAGGGGGATAAACATCCTGGACTCACTCAGCACAGACACACAGTTAATACAGCAGATTCACACCTAGGGTTGAGAAATTGTGGGAATATTCAAAGTTGGAAACTTTCCATGGGAATTTATGGGAATTATCTGGGAATTTGGAGGTTATTTATACCAACTGTATTTATCTTGTCATAAACAGACATTTTGCTTTGTCATAAGCAGACATGCAGGCAAACATTTCTAATAGAATTTTTTAAAATGACATGTTTTGCTTAATCTATTTGTGAGTAGAACTTTAATGGATTCTACAGCCCTCTTAGTGTGCAGGATGCTAGGAACTAGCTGTGCATGTGATGGATGAATGCACAGTACAGGGTTGAAATTCAACTGAATTTGCATTAAATCAGGTTGTTTTAACCAAGATCACGCTGCAAGATCTAGAATTGCATTTTATGTTTTTTCTCCAACTAGGCTACATTTAGGTTCCCCATTATCACAGGGCGGCTGTTGCTGCTACTTGCATTGATTGATGCATTTATCACTGTCATCCTCTCTGAATTGTAGTAAACACTTACATACTCCCTGTAGGTGGGGCGGCTGTAGCTCAGTTGGTAGAGCGGGTCGTTTAATGATCAAAGGGTCAGCGGTTCGAATCCCAGCTCCGACTGTCCACATGTCGAAGTGTCCTTGAGCAAGACACCTAACCCCAAATTGCTCCCAATGAGCAGGTTAGCACCTTGCATGGCAGCTACCGCCATTGGTGTGTGAATGTGTGTGTGAATGGGTGAATGAGAGGCCATTGTAAAGCGCCGCCGCTCCCTGAGGGTGGTTAGTTGAATCTGTTTGAGAGTTTGTCACACAACAGCAACCCTGTCTGGTGTTGGAATCATGGTTGTGAGCTGAGATAGTTTAACTTCCCATGGTAAATTTCCGGAAAGTTTCCGGAAATTTACCGGAAATGTTCCACCCCTTTGCAACCCTATTTGCACCAAATGATTTGTGTGTATTTCTGTGTTATGTGCATGACGTATAGACACGTGTGTGTGTGTGTGTGTGTGTGTGTGTGTCCCCGTGTGTAGGAGGCTCACACACGTGGCCGGGGTAGCCAGCTAGCTTAGCAACGCCAGGGCCCGCGACCCCACCAAAATACCTGTGAGGATTGGCTTACGAGGGAGCCATCACGCGACGAGGGAGAGAATTAGCGACATTCAACAAGACGACGAACACTCTTGACAAACGGCGTGTGTGTGTGTGTGTGTGTCTGTGTGTGTGTGTGTGTGTGTGTGTGTGTGTGGAGGGGGTTGCTTGGCCATGGTGCGCTCCACGTGAGGGGCTGTCTGTGCAGGCCGCTGCCCTACATAGCGAGGTCAAGTCATATTGACATGTGGCATGAGGCTACGTGGAGGCACAAGCTCCACCCCTTCATCCTGGAGGATCCTCGTCTACTGTGCAGATCCACATTCCGCAGATCCACATTCCACATTCCTGAGGCCCCATTCCGCGGATCCGGAATTCTAATTATTGTTTTCCAGGTAAAAGTGCATTTTACCTCCAGGGGGGTCCCCTGGTTTTAGTAGCTATAGTTAAAGTCCCAATGATTGTCACAAACCTGACCTGAGAGGTGGTGAAATTTGTTCTCCGCATTTCCCCCATCCCCTGGGGGAGCGGTGAGCAGCAGCAGTGCTGCACTCGGGAATCATTTGGTGATTTAGCCCCCCAATTCTAGCCCGTGATGCTGAGTGCCAAGCAGGGAGGCAATGGGTACCATTTTTTTAATAGTCTTTGGTATGACTCGGCCGGGGATCGAACTCACGACCTCCCAGTCTCAGGGCGGACACTCTAACCACAAGGCCACTGAGCTGCTTTTTTCATTTCAGTGCGATTTTAAATTACAGGCAATTATGACATCACTGACCAGGACTGAGGGGGCCTTCCTGAACCGCCGGAGGAGGTCTCTCTGAGTCAGGCTGAGGCGCTTGCCCCGCCCCTCCCGCCTTAGCACGCTCTGGACCCTCGCCGACGCGCGCCGCTTGGCCCGAAGCCGCACCCGGTAGTTGCCGGGCTGACGCCACTGGAAGCAGAAGGGGCAGATCTCTCCCTCCGGAATTGTGCTCTCCAGTCTCTTCACCTTCCCCGGAGCTGAGGGAGTTCACAGGAGAGAGTTTGTGTGTGTGTGTGTGTGTACAGTATGTGTATGTGTGTGTGCACAAGCAGGTGTCAAAATAATCACAAAAAGCCAATTGCGACACATTGCTGTACTTGGGATGAACGGTCTTTGTTTCATCAGCAATGGAGCTGGCTCTGTCTGGGACCAGAAGGAGCCTGGGTAGGGAGCTGTGTGTGTTTGTGGGACGAGGCTACTTCCTGTGTCCTAGGTGCTATCTGTGCTATACTATTGTGTCAAAAATTAAATAAGCCTAAAATCTGAAAATCCACACATTTAAATATACAATGTAGAACTTTAACTTACTTTTGATATTCTGATGCCTTCGCCTAGAAAGAAAAACAAAAAGGAAGGTTGGATTTTGTTTGAAAGTACATGCAGCATTGTGTGTCGCATCAGTGATTTGGGGCAAAGCTGCGTAGGCCACCATAGATATTCTTCTCTTATTCATCATCTTTACTTCTGCCATTGGAGTCTATGGAAGCCTGTGGAAACGTTTGGTCAAAAGTTGTGAAATTTGGCACACTCATTTGGGGCAGTCCCATGATCCTTGTCACCAGGTCTCATGCCAACACCTCGAACACTCTAGCGCCACCAACATGTCAAAGTTGGAGGTGTGTTCATGCATGCAACTTTTGACCCATTTGCCCAATGTTAAAAAAGGATGTAGCGTTGGATTCCTTGGCTCAAGGAATGACCAACGCATCACATTTTATGAAATGTTTCACCTAAATTGGCACACATCTTCATAACATGCCTCACAAGTGATCAGATGGATTTTTGATTTTCGAAAGTATTCGCCCGTCAGAGCCAACTGATATTGGTGGCAAAGTCGGCAAATAAGAGATGAGGTAATATCTCAGCAAAATCTTAATGTATCAAAACCAAATTTGACGCACAGATCGTGGACAGTCCCGTGATTTCTGTCACAAAGTCTCATGTCGACACCTTGAACACTATAGCATCACCAATGTGTAAACGTTGGAGGGGTATTTATGCTGAACCATATGCCCGATCCTGAAAAATCCTAAGGTACCATTGGAATCCTGTCCGAGTTCAACGCATCCTATGACATCATTTCCACCATATTGGATTGTCCGCCATATTGGATTTTATAAAACAGTCTAAAAAATGTTCACAGGCCACATTTTTCCAATCTTTACCAAACTTGCCACAGATTACCTTCAGACCAAGCTTCACAAAAGTGATCAGATAGATTTTGGATTTTCGAAAGAATTCGCCCATCACAGCCAATCGAAGTGAGGTCATATTTTAGTTAAATCCAATCTTTGCTCAATTCACACAAAACTTGCTATCAATGTTTACAGCCGTGCTTTTAACATGATCACATCAAATTGCCATGTAGTCTGCCCTGCTGCCCCCCTCATCCCTGCGGAAAAAGCAAATGAGGTTGCGTGTACATGGGGTGCAGCTCCAAGGGACCGAGTCCACCGACAGCCCCCTCGCCACCCCACAGCCGTACCATTGTGTCTGCTTCTCATTTTAGAATCCCCGCGGACGCTCGGACAAACACTTCCGCTAAGCCCCCATTCGCTACGCCTGAAATTAGCCCGCGTGCTGCTAAAAACCGCCTGCTGACGAGGCCTTTGGGGAGGGAGCGGACAGCACTCGCGGCCAAGGGGCGAGGAGAAGTGACGGCGGGGTGAGGAGAAGTGACGGCGGGGTGAGGAGAAGTGACGGCGGGGGGCTTAATCTCTGGGCTGACGGATGTCATAACGACAGCGGTTTGTCGCCCTTTTCCCGGCTACCCCGCCCTCCGGGACGTGTCGTACAGTATTCCGCGCGGCTGATCTGATCACGCCTGGCTCACAGACCAGTGATCTTCCCTAATCTGAGGCTTACTGGCTGGACGGACGACACTCGCTGGCATGGGAGACAGCTGAGTCACTGGACACCAGGAGAGATGCGGGGAAAAGGGGGTAAAGTGACTGACTTTCGGGACGCTACGAATACCGAGGGCAATCCTTCACACTCTTTGTAAGGATGTTTGCCAAACTTTAAAAAATAAAAAAAAATTGACCTGAGGAAAATCCTTTAGGGAATTGGAAAAGTAGCCGTGTGTTCAGTGGAGTAGGAGAGTGTGCACGGCCTGCTTCACTTTGGTTGATGACAGGTTTTTAACCCATCCATTAAGCTGAAGTCTGATACGATCGGAGTATCGAAGTCTTCTATCACCGCCACCCCATTACACAGGTGTGGAACTAGAAGGAAGAAATAACTGCCAACGACTTTTCACCTCTCACACTTTGAGAAAATAGAAAACCAAATTAAAACATCCAAACGGCATCTCACTCCCCCCAGAAGCAGACATGAAAACATTCCCAATCTAATATGAGGAGCTCTTGGGGGTGTGATGTGCAAGGAGCCCGAGTAAATCCAATTAAAATAACTTCTCATGCATCTCGTTTTAAGCGCAAACTTCACTTGTGAGCAGATAAACATCACGGAAGTCTGGGACTGAGACTACAGGGACGGTAGCGATCAACAAAGATGTTGTTTAATCTAAGAGAGGGCCCTGGATTACTGCACCACAGACACCCGATGGAAATTATGGGATGCCTTGTTGACACCTGATTTGCATATTTACAGGGTCCAGGGCAACAGCGTGGCTAGGGATGAGAGTCTGTGAGTGTGTGAGAGTAGAGAGAGAAGATTCCTAAGCAGGTTCTATGACATTGATTGTTCAGTACGGGGTCAGCCGTGTGTCAGTGGCAGAGTGGCGACATCGACACCACAAGTGCCTCGGGGGTCTGACGGTCCACTCATGTGCTTTCGTCAGTCGCGGGGGGCACAGGAGGGGGGGGGGGGGGGGGGGCTCCACCTGTCATTGTCGGCAACTCGGCGGTCGGCATAGCTGTGTAAGTATGCTGAGGGGAAAGCGTGTTCGCTGGCGCTGTGAGTAAGACCACGGACATTTGTTATAGCCTCTCTCTCTCTCACACACACACACACACACACACACACACACACACACACACACACACAAGGGGGGCAAGGACAGGCGCACAAGGCAACACAATTCGCCTCTGACAAACATGAGGTAGTACATACAGTACCAGTATTGAATAATGATGACCGCCAGGCCAAACACGCTGTGGGGCGACGCACAGCCACAAGCGTAACTGGAGAGGGCAACGACACGGCAAAGCCCCTGAAGTAGGCAGAAACGGTCAATAAATAAAGCGAAGAAAAGTGACAGGCCGTCCACACGTTTGCAGACAAATGTAGGCTGAGGTAATTTGTCGTGTTGTGGTTTCCTTCTGGGACTGGTTCCATTTCAGCCTCCCTCCCTAATTAAGACACTAGCCTAAACAATGACTTCAACTTTGACTTTGACTGCATGCGTTTGGCTTTGGTGGAACTCGCCGAGTTCTGTTGCTTGAAAAATACGCCACTCGGCGTACTGCGCAGCCCAACTCTCTACGGCAAGGACAGCTGCAATATCTGACAGGCCGATCTAATATCATCTCTCCTAATCAGTGCTTTCGACAGCGACGAGTCTGGCGAATATCTGAACAGGGTAAAAGTAGCCATGCGGTCTAAATACATCTGCGTATCCATCCTGACCAAGGTTCCAATAATAAAAGGTTTATTTTCATTTCAAATTCTTAAGCACAGATTTCCTGGCTCTCAGGTGAGAGTCAAACCAGGCCAGAATATTTGGGAGCTTTGGGCCAGGTCCAATTCAAACACGAGCAGCAGCACTATCATGGGAGTACAGTACGCCTGGATGGACACACACGCACACACACGCACACACACAGCCTAATAACCTACTTGCTTGATACACACACACACATCCATTTTAGCATAAATGCTTTCAGGATTACATTTGGCTCTCAATTTGTATGGTGATTGAAGTCACCATTGTGTGAAATACAAAGCCAACTGACAGAACAAAGAATAAATAAATAGCACATCTATCCCTCCTCAGCCTGAAGAAACAACAATGAAGCCATGAAGAACGAGAAACTGCATTCATGAATGATGAACAAACAATAGAAAGATGGCAGTTACGCCATGTACAACTCTGTCATATCCCAACAATATTTTTCTCAGTTACAGTACGGTAATGAAGAATGAAGGGCATGATGTGGCCTGGCTATTACTCCATCATATTGACCTTGAAATCAGCACACGTACAACAGTCCTCCAGTCATGATGCCACTAGGCCTAAAAGCCCGTCCATGGATGGCCTAGGCTCAACTTAAATCACCTCATCGAATCTCCTGTGAGCTGGGGATATCACATTGGCCCTATTTGCAACGGCACAGACCCGGTCAGAGACGTGTAGCAGATCTCCCCGTACCCTCCGTTTCCAGATGATCCCGTCTCAGAGCCTAGGAGCCGGGGTATCTCTCGCCTGGTCGGCCCGGCTGACCTCACCAGGCCCCCAGCTCATATAGAGGGTTTTCACAGGCGGCCATGTTGGAGGTTTAAGCTTAGCTTTAGGCTAACTTGCTAGATAGATAGATCAATAGACACATAGATAGACCTATCTAGCTAGCTATCTATCTACATTCAGTAGCCCTCCAGCATTCAGTAAACCTCCAACATGGCCGACTGATGACAGGCAGTGAAAACCCTCTATTCCGTTAACCGGGCGAGGTTGTGACACTGAAGGATACAGTCACAGACATGAGGTTGACACACAGGCCTAATTCTGAGTACAGCACAATTTAGAAACAGGCCAATGTTGGCACAGAAATCAACCCCTCCGGCACCGAACACGATGGAGCAGTTTTGACAGGAAGTGACTCCAGAGAGGAAATGCTTTAGGCCTCATCAGCTATGAGGTCTTGAAAAACATGAGCTGCTTCGCAAACTGGCACAGAGAGATGGCACAGAGAGATGGCACAGAGAGATGGCACGGGGGGGAATCAGCTCACAGAGATGGCAGGGTACCCCTCCCTGGGCATCAGCTCACCGGCTGCCTGCTAGGGGTGTGAACGTGGCCAAATAGGTGAATCACCAGTATGCATCCGTGGGTGACAGACACAGAGAGAGAGAGAGAGAGAGAGAGAGAGAGAGAGAGAGAGAGAGAGAGAGAGAGAGAGAGAGTGAGAGAGAGACAGAGAGAGAGAGAGAGGGAGAGAGAGAGAGAGAGAGAGAGAGAGAGGGAGAGAGGGAGAGAGGGAGAGAGGGAGAGAGAGAGAGAGAGAGAGAGAGAGGGAGAGAGAGAGAGAGAGAGATGGATGAGGAGGTTGGCTGATGTGGATGCAAAAACATGTCTTCTTGGGATGGCCTTTATGTGACATAAGCCCTATACTACTATTAAAGAGAGAAATTACGCATTATTTTTCAGGAAACACGACAACTGGGTGACAACTTGACCAGCTGCGCCACCAAGCGGTACAAACGAGTCACTACATAGAATGATGCAAAGTCATTTTCTTTAAAAATAACAAACAAAACTTACATGAGAAATCGTGATTGCTCCGGACAAAGATCTTTATAAAATCTCGAAGCCTTCGTTAGAAAGGTGAATCCCATCGCTGTGATACCTGGAAGCATGTTTCCTACTACGGTGGCTCACGTGTTGGGCTCTACGTTATTTAGTTCATCTAAACGCTCTTTTAAAACACGAGAGGACAACCGTGAGGACCAAGAAACACGTCAAAGTATCTCCAGAAGCTATACCAGTAGGCTAAAACCTAACGTTAATGTACTGCATATCGTTATGTTGCTACAAAACATAAAGCAGCACGAAGCAAACTATTTTCCAAGTGCAGTCTCACAGTGATCACGCAGTAGCCTAGTGAAGCATTGTGGGTAAGTGAGGAATTCTGCCACTCGATGTAGACAGGTTTCACACACAGCCTACAAGTAGCCTACAAATTATGATCGTATGCAAGGCTACCCTATTTAACGGGCTGTCTGTAGAAAACAGACACAACCTAACAGGCTAAATGTATACACGGTGCATTTCTCCAGCTGCTGTATAGGCCTGTTACTATTACTGTATAGGCCTGTTACTATTACTGTATAGGCCTGTTACTATTACTGTATAGGCCTGTTACTATTACTGTATAGGCCTGTTACTATTACTGTATAGGCCTACCAATTGGACTCAATAAATAGGAAAGGCCTGGACTATGTATTTGATCTGAAAATATGGGGGGTCGAAAATATGAGGGGTTGGGTAGTCCTAGTTTTTATGTGCTTTTTGGGGGGTTGGATTATATGCCAAGGTCAAGTAGCCTCTTTAACGCACTGGATGAATAATAATATTATTAACCTACAGTACACGTGAAATGAGAAATGTCGCCTAACCGCGGCACAGTCAGCAGATAATAAGGCTCGCTGGCCAGACAGCATTCACCGTAGAGGCTGTTTCCCCTGCGATTACTCACACTTTGATCGGCCTATTTCATTTATTAGTGATGGGCAGTCCGACTCTTTTCAAAGATTCGGTTCCTTCGAGTTGATATCCTAGCCTACATCTAATTGTATCGAACCTTTCGAGTTGTTATACTTTTTGCGAGCGTCGCAGCCCAGTACACGCACGTTTCTGACCCCACAAAACATCTCTCCGGTGCAAAGATTGCGTGCATTAACCAGCCAACATGTATTTACACTAATGAAGATAACATTTGCCTCGATTTGCAGTGTATGTTATTCTGTATTCAAAGCTATAGCAATAATCCAGTTCGACACAGTAGATAGTTCAACCGTTTACTCTGGCACACATACTGACAACGCATAGGCTACACACGCACCACACTAGGCTACACACGCACCACACTAGGCTACACACGCACCACACTAGGCTACACACGCACCACACTAGGCTACACACGCACCACACTAGGCTACACACGCACCACACTAGGCTACACCAGATGATTCCATAGCGACCTACACTATGTGTCAATTCTGTCAAAGGTGCAACTGGTGTGTGCATAACCTGTATGTCTCAGTCGTCGAGGGAGGAAGGGTGGAATAGTGGAATAGCCTGGTAAACCAGACTAAAAAACGTTTTAAAATGTGTTTTTTTCGCGATGAGTCTGGTTTACCAGGCTAGGGGTGGGCAGTAGAATCGGACCTTCGACAGACTGCTCGGTAGGTCTATGTATCGGACACTAAAAAGAGTCGTTCAAAAAGATTCGTTCGTTCATTTTCGCCCATCACTATATGAGATTCCTGTACAGGGTGACGGGCTACACATGGCAGCGGATATGAAATGTGATATTTTAAAGAGACCGGAGGAGACGAGCGCGCCGCGCGCAAAGGACAGTCCTCAGAGCGCAGCGGCTCTGAACGGAGCAACACGGTCTCTGGGAGCCCCGCGGGGGGCAGGGAGGTGGGCGGGCATGAAATGAACTTACAGTCACTCACGCGAACGCGAGTGAAAGCTTTCTAGGGGACACGGGCTGTGGCGTGCGCCTCTTTGCCTCGATTCCTGAAAAGCCCCGTCAGTCGCCTGTCTGCGGAGCCGCGTCCAACACGGAACGCATCTTCTCCACGGCTGTCCCGTCCAGTTACTGGTAATGTGTTCGTGTATGATTGCGGGTGATAGCATGCATGGTGGGATAAAAGCATGGATTGAGTGAAAGCAGCCTTAATGTTAGGGATGCATGGTTGCGCACGAGGAACGGGACTTTGACCGCAGTGTGCGGTGCGGGTAGCCTATCTCGCGCACCCCATGGATCTCTCATTACATGGTGGTACAACTGTAATGTTGACTAGCCTTGGATATGCAAGTGATGGACTCTCACTTTGTCCTAGAGAGTAAATGTTCCACTTTATCAGGGGCATGCGGTCCGAAACAAGACAGAAATAGCCAAGAGCAGCTGTGCGTAATGTCGCCCGAACACGGATTTTCTCTCACTTCTGATGCTAGACTGACTTGCAATATCTAGTCTCTAGTCCATCTCGTTTACATGGCGCGTGTCTTATGTGTTAATGTGTGAGTTTAAGTCCGTCAGGAGAGTGTTCGTAACCGTACAGTAGCCAACGGGACGCGCGCTCTTTCGTGTCCCAGTGGTTTGAACGGATAACCCATACGCCCGGCTCACACGCTTGCGTTTGATGCGTCAACATTGACGGATGGCGGAAGGCGTTTCTGCCGCACGCAACAACAACCAATCACATTGTCCAAAACTGCGCTCGCAACAGCCGAGTATATTCTCCGAACCTGCTAGCGCGAACTATTTTGAAAACCCACCCGGCTTTTCGTTTAGTGCTGTCATGGATGCTAATCTGGTCGAACGTGTGGCGATCGTTTATGCATTGTGGTTGAGTCAACGTGAACGTGGTGCCCGCAGGTATTGGGTACATCCTATCCTGAAAACAAACAATTCAAACAGCGATTGTCCTCCATCTTGGTATCGAAAAATGTGAAAATCCCGCCTTGCGATGACGTCTTTCTCCGTCAAGACATCTGATTGGTCGGCAGCTCCGGCAACGCATCTGAAAGTTGAAATTCTTTAACTTTCGACGCTAGCAACTAGCAGACAACGCAGGCAACGCAACGCACCGGGACAACAACGGAACCAGAATGCCATTCGGCTGCGGCCATTGAAAGTGAATGGCATCCGTCAAAGTTGACGCATGAAACGCAAGCGTGTGAGTCCCCGTCTCAATCCGTTACGCCCGGCTCACACGCTTGCGTTTGATGCGTCAACTTTGACGGATGCCATTCACTTTCGCTGCCGCACGCAACAACAACCAATCACATTGTCCAAAACTGCGCTCGCAACAGCCGAGTATATTCTCCGAACCTGCTAGCGCGAACTATTTTGAAAACCCACCCGGCTTTTCGTTTAGTGCTGTCATGGATGCTAATCTGGTCGAACGTGTGGCGATCGTTTATGCATTGTGGTTGAGGCAACGTGAACGTGGTGCCCGCAGGTATTGGGTACATCCTATCCTGAAAACAAACAATTCAAACAGCGATTGTCCTCCATCTTGGTATCGAAAAATGTGAAATCCCGCCTTGCGATGACGTCTTTCTCCGTCAAGACATCTGATTGGTCGGCAGCTCCGGCAACGCATCTGAAAGTTGAAAAATTTTAACTTTCGACGCTAGCAACGCAGGCAACGCAACGCACCGGGACAACAACGGAACCAGAATGCCATTCGGCTGCGGCCATTGAAAGTGAATGGCATCCGTCAAAGTTGACGCATCAAACGCAAGCGTGTGAGCCACCAGTTATTCAGGCGCTGAACCTGAAGAATGCGGAGGAAATATCTGTGGGCGCTTTGTCGGTGACGATAACGGATGACTTTGAGATTATGATGATGCACTCTACCCGGTCTAACGTAGCCATCAGTGTTATGCACCAACTGACTAGTGTATGGGTCGTATGGGTATATATATATATATATATAGTCTCCCTCTATTGACTATTGATGTAAATTCACAAGCATATAATCATGTACAGTATATCTTCAGTGCAGTTGTGCTGTGTGTAGCTACTGAATTTACTCCAGAGTAAACTATACATGTATATATAGGCTACTGTATATTTATTTGCCCAGGGACTGCGGGTGGAAATTAGCTGTTTTAGCTATAACCTTGTACAGTGCATCTCTCCCTATTCTATAGGGTAAATGTCTACTGTACCTTGTCCCTGTCTTAAAAATAAATAAAATCAATCAATCAATCAATCAATCAGATTGTGAACAGGCCTTCATCCAGGATCCTGATGGTCTGAGGGAAGAAGCTCCGTCTGAGTCTCTCTGAGTTGGTTCTGTGTACGCGGTTCCTCCTCTCTGACCTGAGCAGAGAGAACAGGCCGTTATCCGGGTGACTGAGATCCTTCAGGATTTTCCTGACCCAGGTTCTGCACCGCCTTGTGGTGGGGCGGCTGTAGCTCAGTTGGTAGAGCGGGTCGTTCAGTGATCGAAGGGTCAGCGGTTCGAATCCCAGCTCCGACTGTCCACATGTCGTAGTGTCCTTGAGCAAGACACCTAACCCCAAATTGCTCCCAATGAGCAGGTTAGCACCTTGCATGGCAGCTACCGCCATTGGTGTGTGAATGGGTGAATGAGAGGCCATTATAAAGCGCTTTGAGTGCCGCTAAGGTGGAAAAGCGCTATATAAGTGCAGTCCATTTACCATTTACCATTTGTGTAGATGTCCTGGAGATGTGGGAGACACACCCCTGGTGTGGTACGTTCTTCTGACCGCTCCTCTCTCTGCAGTCCCTCCCGGTCTTGCATGATGCTGCTCCCATACCAAGCGGTGATGTTCCCAGTCAGGATGCTCTCAGTAGTCAACCCATGTCTAGAAACTCCTGGGTATCTGGGGAGACGCTGGATTTCCGCAGACGTCTGAGCTGGAACAGCCTCTGTCTTGACTTCCTCACCACTATGTCCGTGTTTGTAGCCCAGCCCAGGGGTCGGGAACCTGTGGGCCCGGAGCCACATTTGGCCCCTTGACAACTGTAATACAATTTACAATTAGTAGCCTAATACTGTATAGATCCTAAAAAATAGCCTAACATAGCCTAATGTAAATCTACTGACACAACTGGGTTAAATAAGTATACAGAAACCAACCGAATAATGTGGCCTACCCGATTTTTTTTAATGCACCCAAATTTGACCTGTCCGACAACAGCTCATGGATGAATCATGAGAGTAACGAGGTCCAGTTTAGCTGCACGTAACAGAACAACAGAATGACAAAGCAACATAACAGAACAACAGAATGACAAAGCAACATAACAGAACAACAGAATGACAAAGCAACACGAGTAGCCTGCGATCGACCATATCCACTTGGCAGCATTTCGAAGATAACCCTGCTTGAAAGATCTCATTTTCATCTTGCTGTGGTGGACAGCAGGAGTGACCTGTTTCTCTCCTTCCAGAAGAGGACACGTCAAGTACACCGTCAGCAAACAAAACAACGCCAACCGCAGCAGCGGTGACCAAGCAGAAGTAAGAGCTGTAACGCTACACCAACTCCAATAGTGCTGAGAGAGGAAGGAAAGCAAAGCATTGTGGAGCTGTGTGTGTGTGTGTGTGTGTGTGTGTGTGTTTGTGTGTGTGTGTGTGTGTGTGTGTGTGTTTGTGTGTGTGTGTGTGCGGGTATGTGTGTGGGTATGTGTGTGTGTGTGCGTGTGTGTGTGGGTATGTGTGTGTGTACGTGTGTGTGCACGTGTATGTGTGGGTATGTGCGCACGCGTGTGGGTGTGTGTGTGTGTGCGCATGCGTGCATGTGACTACATAACTCTTGGGGACGTATGATGTATCATCATGTTATGCATCATCACAACTTGAAAGCTCACTTAAATCAAGGTGGACTTGCTTTGGCGGTGATTGATTGAGTTTAGGGATGTTTCCAACTTGAATTTGCCTTTTAGGCTAATTTAGCTAGGATGCTGGCACACTGTTAAAAGAGTTTCAATCAATCAATCAATCAAAGCTTTATTTGTATAGCGCATTTCATACCCAGAGGCAACACAATGCGCTTTACAGAGAACAAGGGAGGTGGGCATACGACCCACTCTCTACATATTCCAGAGGGAAGCAAAAAAACAGTAATCACCCGGGGGCCAGATAAGTGAGCTGTAAGAGTTTGGTGTAATTGAGCGTTTGAATCAACAGCTAAGAGTAACTAGTTCCCTTATTCAGAGTAACTCCACAACCAAGTTCATAGTGATCGCCCAAGATCCCGCAACCTCATCAGTCTACCGTAGCTCGATAGAGATCCGCCCGATCAGAAAACAATCGGACACTCTGTGTTCTATGAGGCAGGTACGGGCGGGTGACGACAGCGAGCGAGAAGTGATATATGGTTCGCTGATCTGATTGGTTGAAGTTAGCTTGCGATAGACGGCGATAGACAGATGGTTCATCAAATCACCTGCCAAGTAGTTTTGAAAGCGCCTGCCCTTTTCCAGTTTTCCACAAAGCTTTCCCAGATGGTTGAGTGGAACAAACCATCTGCCGCATCAGTCTACTCCATTTTATGCCCAATCTTTTTGTTCAAATAGCACCCATCCTGCCTCCCGGATTACTATAACTCATTAGCGCCTGCATCAAATGAGATGTTTAAGATCTCAAGAGCTTGTTGGGAGCCACTCTATCTCAATTCAGCGTTTGGATGTGTGCTTCCAGACTGCTGCTCGGCTCTCTCCCAGGTGATGGGAACATTTATCCTCTCACTGCATTATTTAGCCTCCGCTACTTGCATTGATTGATGCATTTATCACTGTCATCCTCTCTGAATTGCAGTAAACACTTACATCCCTGTAGGTGGGGCGGCTGTAGCTCAGTTGGTAAAGCGGGTCGTTCAATGATCGAAGGGTCAGTGGTTCGAATCCCAGCTCCGACTGTCCACATGTCGAAGTGTCCTTGAGCAAGACACCTAACCCCAAATTGCTCCCAATGAGCAGGTTAGCACCTTGCATGGCAGCTACCGCCATTGGTGTGTGAATGTGTGTGTGAATGGGTGAATGAGAGGCCATTGTAAAGCGCTTTGAGTGCCGCTAAGGTGGAAAAGCGCTATATAAGTGCAGTCGATTTACCATTTACCATTAGTAAACACTTACATACTCTCAAACCTGCATAGGAGAACAGAGGTGTTGACCTGGTCCAAACCTTCTTTGAGAATTCAAGTGCATTAACTGTCAGATAGAATAGTAGCCTCCATCCAGTGAGCTGGTTTCTATAATCATTCTCTCAAACTGATTCATAGTGAGTACTAAAAGACAACCCCTATTCACCTGCCATTAAAATGTGTTTTTGGGTGATCTGATTGCAATCAGATAGTACTAAACCACATGCAAGTACAAGTGTAATTGCACCCAAAACACATTGAGGACGGATTGTGATCTGATTGGCCAAACCACCTCTGGAGGTGGTCAGGAAGTGACCACATTGAACACAAGTGTAAATGCAATTTTCAGTCCACATACAGTAATCTTAAACCGATGTGACGTTGGGTTGTTTGAGCTGGATGGAGCAATCGGATCTCAATCGGATGTCAATTTGGACACCGGAGACACATTAAAACCAGGTGTAAATGTAAATAGGTTAAATCATATAGATACAATCTGGATACGAGACACATTTTAATGACAGGTATAAAGGGGTAAGACATCATTACATTACATTACATTACAGTCATTTAGCAGACGCTTTTATCCAAAGCGACTAACAATAATTGCATTTAACGTAGGAAGAGCCAATGTACTACTACTTGCCAGAACTCACAAGTGCATCTTCTTTCTAAAACAAGTGTCTAAGAACATAATCTAGTGCTGAAGGCAAAGTGCAAGAATCACAATCTAAAGTACAGTGCAATATAATATAATACAATAAGTGCTTAGGTGGGAGGATTGTTGTAGTACTTCTTGAAGAGATGAGTTTTGAGCCTGCGACGAAAGATGGGCAGCGACTCTGCTGTCCTGACATCACAAAAACATGAATTGAAAACAATCTGTCACTTTTATTTCCAACATTGCCAGTCTCAGGGGTCAGTGTGGTAGGCAATGGGAAAGCAATGCTACAGCTACACTGTACCTCAAGGGACTTTGAGAAGGTGACAGTGTGAAGTAGCCTTAGAGGCTCTCTAGTTCTGAGGGCTGCCAGGTCCGCTCCGCTGTGCTGTAGGGCTGCACCATTATGACAAAAGATAATAATTGCGATTATTTGCTTCAAAATGGTAATTGCGATTAATAATTGCGATTAATATTTCAAAGTAATAGCTTTAGCTCTGCACAGTTTGCATATGACCTGCTGGGCTTGAGTGACATCATCTTTTTCGCAACCACTCAGCGGGAACGCATGTGATTGGTCAGACAGCATAAGCGCCTGTGATTCGTCCGTGTAGTCCTAGCACACTCGATTCAAAGCAAAATTATTAATCACATTAATTGCGGCCTTTTGCGATTAGTTAATCGCGGAGGTCATAATCGCGATTACGATTAATTCACGATTAATTGTGCAGCCCTACTGTGCTGTTCTCCTGACTGTAGAGGACACCTGAGCTCCGGAATGAGATGAACAGGTTCTCCCAACGCGTTAGCCACCCTCCTCCCAGCACCTCTCTCCAACAACGTCCCGTTAACGTGTCCCACGGTGGAACAGCAAACCTTTTAGAGACTCAGCAGGGCGGTTTGAGGCGGTTCTGTATCTCCCCTGATGTCATTCACCGTGTGAGAGCAGGAAGAAGAGGACGGAGAAGGAAGAAAGCCACGCCGGGGTAGAATACCCTGTACAATACTCGCTTGGCCTTGCAGAAGCAGGTTTTCAGAGAACAAAAATGCGGTGTTTGTTTGTTTGTGTGTGTGTGTGTGTGTGTGTGTGTGTGTGTGTGTGTGTGTGTGTGTGTGTGTGTGTGTGTGTGTGTGTGTGGAGCAGCCAGACAAACAACGGTCTTGCCAGAAACCCCGTAGTGGAACACAGAGTCTTTGAGAGAGCATGGGGGTGATATCTGATTGAAACCAGCAGCCTTTAAAAGATTTTTCCTCTTCTGAAACGAGGGTAGTGTGAATACAGTATGCTTTTGATAATATCAATATTCTTTGCACCAACCACACCGACAATCTACATTGACAACAATTGATGTATGGAATGTGGATTAACAGAGTTGGCGTTGATTTAAGCACTCATAAACATGGATGCATTATAATGGCTTTGTTGAGCTATCATAGTGCGTGTACACCATGTGTTCTCATTAAATCTATCCAGATGATATCGACTGGAACAGACAACTGTGCATTATTGTGCAGATCTACATGGAAACGCCCCAAAGCCCTCATTATACAATCTCATTTGCTATGAAGTCACTGCTTCCCTGCTAGGCTGCCTTGGAGGCTATTTCATATAAAGATCTGTGTCTGTTTGTTAGCCTCCCCGGTAAGAATAATGAATAGCTTCTCATCAGAGGCAGTTGGCGGCTAATACTTAAGCTCTTCCCCAACGTCCAAACTCCAGACAACCAACTCATTTGCCATGCTTGAGTGTCTTGGGCAGGGGTGATATAACTCATGGACAAACGCACAAGCACGCACACAGTCACACACTAAAGTAAGTACTCACACCACTTCACTTTTTCAACATTTTATGTTACAGCCTTATTCCAGAATTGATTAGTCATTTTTCCCCTCAAAAATCTACACATAATACCCCATCATACCCCCATATCACACGTACATGAATATTCACTCCCTTTGCTATGACACTCAAAATTGAGCTCAGGTGCGTCCTGTTTCCACTCATCATCCCTATGGTGTTTCTACAACTTGATTGGAGTTCACCTGTGGTAAATTCAATTGATTAGACATTATTTGGAAAGGCACACACCTGTCTATATAAGGTCCCACAGTTGACAGTGCATGTCAGAGCACAAAGCCATGAAGTCAAAGGAATTGTCTGTAGACCTTCGACAGGATTGTATCCAGACACAGATCTGGGGAAAGGTCCAAAAAATGTCTGCAGCATTGAAGGTTCCAAAGAGCACAGTGTTCTCCATCATTCGTAGATGGAAGATGTTTGGAACCACCAGCTCTTCCTGGAACTGGCCGCCCAGCCAAACTGAGTAATCGGGGGAGAAGGGTTCTGGTCAGGGAGCTGACCAAGAACCAGATGGTCACTCTGACAGAGCTCCAGCGTTCCTCTATGAAGATGGTAGAACCTTCCAGAAGGACAACCGTCTCTGCAGCACTCCACCAATCAGGCCTTTATGGTAGAGTGGCCAGACGCAAGCCACTCCTCAGTAAAAGGCACATGACAGCCTACTTGGAGTTTGCACTTAAAAGACTCATGAGAAACAAAATTCTCTGGTCTGCTGAAACAAAGATTTAACATTTTGACCTAAATGCCAAGCGTCACGTCTGGAGGAAAACAGGCACTGCTCATCACCTGGCCAATACCGTCCATAAGTATACTGTATCTAGAGAGAAAACAGGAAAACCCAGAATAAGAAATGTATAAAAGAAGAACTGGTTTCGTTCAAAGATGGGGCGGAAGTGTGGGACGACGGGCGCGTTTGTTTCGGGCCTCGTGGGAACCAAGAACACAGTCTGTGGTGCCATTTCTGTCACCGCCTTCCTTCTGTATCTGGTCTAAGTGTTGGCTTTCCCTCACCATCCATTCAACCCCGTCATCAGCATGCAAAACCAACTCGCTCATTTATTCTTGAAACCCAATGACGATCCGCGATATCGCAGGCTTCTTCCCAGAGAGAAGTGAAGCCATTGTTTCGCCAAGCACAATGCACCATTGTAAATCAGTGGTATGAGTCCGCTAGATAAGGGATGCTGTCTTTTACCATGGGATCGTTCGGTTTAAGCCATTCCTGGCACGTATCAGGTCCACTCCCTACTATGATTGTCCTGATTACAGAGAATGAGTGGGACTTATTAACTTACATCAATACTTTAATTAAGAGTCACATTAACTGTGTGCCACATCTCTTCAATGTTCCGCCCAGGAAACTCGTTTAATTTCCGTTAATCCCATTGTTGCAATGAAAGGCAATTCAGATGAATGATAAAATCCGGGTGGCCTCGTTCACTCCAGAATTGCCTCAAGCAGTTTCCAATATAAAACTCTCTCCAATATTAGAGTCTGTTTTTTGTTGTTAGGAATTCCAATTAAACAGGGTTATGGTGGAGTCAATTAAACAGGGTTATGGTGAAGCCAATTAAACAGGGGTATGGTGGAGTCAATTAAATAGGGGTCTGGTGGAGTCAATGTTATGACTCCTGCCTATATCTTCACTGCAGAGATCAGAAATGACTTTGAGTTAAGTGCCTCAAACGACCATCGTCATCATCCCCCACCCACTCTTTCTGAACACTGCATACTGTACACCTCCACAGAATCATCCAGACATTGGCCGCATTCGCACCCCAAGCTGCTCACTTCATTACCTGTTTTAATTCAGTCCTGGCCCCACCGGTTTGTCCTGGATAGAAGGGGAGGAGGGGGAATTTCACTGCAGGCTCTTCTTGCCTTTTCCCTCCGCCCGGTTTGTCCTTCCACTCTGTGTCTTCTGTGAGCTCATATCCCTGAAGTCTGGAATCTAGGTTGGAGCCATATTCAGTCTGCTAGTTATGAGAGAGAGAGAAATAGAGAGAGAGAGAGAGAGAGAAAGAGAGAGAGAGATAGTGTGTCTGTGTTCCGTTACCAAAAAGGAAGAGATTATTCAAGGATGTCAACGTCGTATAGCGTTTGATTCTTCAGGGTGCGTACCATTGGGGGAGGGATTTGGTGTTGGAAGGATTGGGGGAGTTGAGAATGAGTGGAAGCTGAGTTGGAATGGGATGACTTTGAGAGTCATGACATTTTCTGACCTTTTGGAGTGACAGAAACTGGATAGAGTTCACACTTCTGACATTTCATGAGTCAGAGTGGATGACTGTCACAGAGAGATAGAACAGAGAGTGGGTGTGAGAGAGAGAGTGGAGAGAACCTCATCCACCATTCATCCATTTTCCTATGAAACAGCCCAGGCTGACAGAGATCAAACCCACCGTGTGGAAGTCAATCTGCCTTCTCTCTCTATACAGGCTGCACTCAAATCTGCTCAACGCCGTTATTCCACCCAAAAACACAATGAACTTCCAGGGTTATTATTACTCCCCCCCCCCCCTCCCCCTCCCCAATAATACACCTCACATCCGCCTCAGGACCTTCAGGACACAAGTACATCCAGGACTGAGAATTAACACCCGCCACCCGCCAAAGGGGTAAAATTTCCATTTGGCGACAACATTTCGGAGGCTATCCGCCACCGTGGAAGTGAATGTAATGAATAATTGAATTACGACCATCGTCATCGAAACAGATGTAAGCCTATAATGTGACAAAAAAAGGCAATTTATTATTTTGGTCGGTAAAAAATATACTTTTTTTCATCTACCAGTCCCCTTGGCAGGTGAGCCAAAAAGTTAATTTTAAGCCCTGAGTACATCTCTCCTTCTCCTTTTCCCTGTGAAAAACTGCATGAGTCGTTAACCTTATAGTCAGGCAATTTGGGGCAGGGGACACCCCCCCCCCCCCCCACCCCCCCCACCCCCTTCCCGCGTGTCTGACAGGCGGTAGGGGAGATGTGGTAGCAGGGACATCGTCCCCAGTAAAGGGTGGAACGGGCTATTTTCACTGCCCTAATGATGAATGTGGTGTCTATGACATTCTCTCCACGCTTTTTTCCCCTCTCTGACTCTCCTTTCACTCGCTCTCTCTTTCTCTTGCCTTTCCCTCTCTCTCTCTCTGCTCCTCTCTTCCCTAAACTTCATCTCTTTTTTCGAAACTCAACTTTTTCTAACCCAAAGACTTCTTTCTGTCTATGTCTGTCTCCCTGTCACACCCTGTCTCTCTCTCTCTCCTCCCCATCCCTCTCCTCCCTCCTTCTCTCTCTCTCCTCCCCATCCCTCTCCTCCCTCCCTCTCTCTCCTCCCCATCCCTCTCCTCCCTCCCTCTCTCTCTCCTCCCCATCCCTCTCCTCCCTCCCTCTCTCTCCTCCCTCCCTCTCTCTCCTCCCCATCCCTCTCCTCCCTCCCTCTCTCTCTCTCCTCCCCATCTCTCTACTCCCTCCCTCTCTCTTCTCCCCATCCCTCCCTCTCTCAGTTTGGACTGTACAGAGAGGCAGCTGTGGAGGAGCTGTGGAGTGACCTGGAGGTGACCGGAGACCGTGACTGGGCCAGGGGGTGACCGGAGACCGTGGCGGGGCCAGGGGGTGACCGGAGACCGTGACTGGGCCAGGGAGTGACCAGAGACCGTGGCGGGGCCAGGGAGTGACCGGAGACCGTGGGCCAGGGAGTGACCGGAGACCGTGGCGGGGCCAGGGGCTGCAACACAGGACATGGGCCCTGCCTCTCCTCCCCCTCGTGTCTTGTGTTGCAGCCAGTGGAACCGCTGCTCAACTGCTGCGTCACTTCAGGCAACGCTCAGAACGCCAGGGTGGAACCGACCGATCCGGTCAGCCACGGAACCCAACGTTCTCCCAAAACTCTCTCTCTCTCTACCTGATGACCCAACGTTCTCCCAAAACTCTCTCTCTACCTGATGACCCAACGTTCTTCCAAAGGTCTCTCTCTCTACCTGATGAGATATTCTTTACAAAGTTCTGTCTTTATAGGACACTTTCTCTCTGCCCAAGGGAGAAAAAACTTTATTCATCTGCAGTGTATTTCTCTTCATAGTTGGGGTTAGTTTGTCTTTAGTCTGGAATGAAACGCTACAAAACGTGGGCATAGGGGCAGAGCCAGCGTCTACCCCTCAAATCTGTCTGCAGTTCAACATAATTTCATCTGGATACGTTCCAGATGAAATTATGTTCAAGACTGAAGACTATGTTCAGAGTCATGACTGAAGGAAAAACTGACCCACCCCATTAAAGGTACGCAATGTAGTTTTTGACCACTAGTATGCACTCTAGAGCAAATTTGAGAAGAAGGTTGTCCCCGAAAATCGCGTACTACGTCATTGCGTCAATATGCAGAGCACATAATAGTGACGTTTCACACATCTTTGTTGTTTTCAAAACATTAGCTAAATATCATTTTGCGAAGAAATTACAAGGTAGGAAAGACATTCAAGTGATTCAACATGTTTATTAGACTACAAGGAACCATATAATCAAGGAATTTCGAAAATAAACAAAGAACGGATTGTTTTGATTCACGTTTCGTTGGGTACCTTTAAATAAGAAAACTGTAGCTAGCCAACTCTGTGAAGTGAATTAACGTGGAAGAAAGTCCAAGTTGCCTAAATCACACTTTATGTGGCAGATATATCGACAGCTCACATGAACGCAGGACTCGTTAGAAAAGTGGAAAGCTGCAGTCAGTGACCAATCAGAGGCCAAATCAGCCTCCCCGCACAGCCCACTATCTGCACGGGCCAATCATGCTCGCGCACTTAAAATCCAACAGTCTTTTCATTGGTGTCCTGTCCATGAATACCCCAGTTTTTTCCCCAGAGGTTTTTGCCGCAGCAAGAAGCAAGAACTCTGGGTATTCAGATTAGTCCGACATTGACTGCTCAGCTTGGGGACCATTAAAGGTGCAGTATGCATTTTAGCTCAGAAGCACTTTTTGGTTATATTTTTTGCAATTCTGATTACATCCCGACCGCAATCAATAAATAAAGTGCTCTGACACTGGAATGAAATAATTCCGTAATTATGTAATTATGTACAAATGTTGCAGGACTGTATTAAGTGTGTCCAATCATTTTGAGTTACCAACTTGAAATGATTGGATGGCTTACCTGCCTGTCAACTTACCTAGCGAGTGTCATTTGTTTTCCCTCAGTTTGGAGGCGGGGCTTTGGAGGGAGGTGGAGGGAGGCCTTAAGGAATTTTGTCAGTTGCATTTTTCTAAATCTTTCACAATTTCTAAAGTCTAACCGGAAATCACAAACTGCATCTAACTAGATAATAAAGCACATTACTTGCGACACATCAGATCATTTTTTGGTCTTCCGAAAGATTCGTCTTTCTGGGCATTTTGGAGTAGCCATACCTCCTACGCAAATTTGCCATGGTCACATTTAACACATTTAAGGTAAAGTTAGGTTATATGTGTGACAGTGAACAGTTGACTTTTAAACACTAGCATCTCTCTTGGTTCCACAAGGGATAAAACAAAACACTGGATGAGGCAGACAAGGTCAACAGTGATGCGCTTGGATGATGAGGCGAGGCACCGGGGAGAGGAAATGCTCCTCGACGGAGCGCCAAGCTCGTATAATACTCCTTTATCTCTTCCAAGGTCACGGATGATAGCAGCGACGGAGAGGGACAAGATTGCACCCCCCCCCCCCCCCCCCCAACCCTGGAGGAGCGGGAGGAGAGAGGTAGAGGAAGGGGAGGGCTGGAGAGGATGAGAGGAGAGACGAGAGAGAGGCCTGGAGGAGGAGGGGGGAGATAAGAGGGAGGGGGATGGAAGGGAGTACAGATGGGGGACTCTGCTGAAACATCTATACAAGAAGTAAATATATTCTCCCCACATCGGCACACTGTCGACCAATAAGACTTGCCCGTGAGGGGGTTGGGGGTGGGGGGGGGTGAAGTTATTTTCTGACAGGAGTGTCACTTGATTGGAATGTAAATCCAGGTCCTCCAGCAGTTTGCAATCTCGTCCCCCTACATTGGCCTTCATCTAAGGGACTCGGGAGAGTCAGCTCTCAGTCAAAGTTATGTTGCCAATCGAGTTGTCTTGGTTGTATCAGTAGCAGAACTATGATTATCTCCTACTGTCTGTGACATCTTTATGCCAGTACGGTAGAGTATTATATGACCCCTCATACATACTCTGCCTACTGCAACATGATGTACAGTAGGCCTACTCTGTCATTCAAACTCCACCCACAATCCACAACAAGTGCACAGTGAACCTGTCCACCCCCACCCACGATGCATGTCGTCATCATGTACAGTTGTTGAATGAAACTGAATTGATTGAAATCTTGTTGATCTAGCGGTCAATAAAATCGACCAAATGTCAAGAGGTGGACATCGGCCAACTGACTCTAGCTATGCTTGTTTTGAGCAGTTTGGAGTCAAATAGGGTTGGTACAGTATAAGCACAGAGAATATCCACCACCATTCATTCTCTATGGTGGCCAGTGTTCTGACCATTTATGCTGCCAGGTCGAAAAATACTACCGTAGCGTGAATGGATTGCAGAGATGTTAAAATAATAGAGTATCAAAATGCTCCCCATATTCTTACAATATACATGGGAGTGAGTAGTGGTGTAATATTACATTATTCTGTAGTGGGAGTATAGACATGGGAATCTCTAACCCCCCCATTTGCTACACTGGTGCCAGAACTGGGATGGTGAGGGACTTGGTGACCGAGAGTGCCATCGGAGAGGCGTGTGAGGACATGAGGGACACGCTCTCCCGGACAGAGGAGGGGATAGTGTAACGACCCTCTGAGGCTCGTTAACCTCCGCTAAGGGAACTAGTTTAGTTGTGGTTAGCGAGCTGGGAGTGGGAGGTCGCTGGTTCGATCCACGCTCGGGGCGAGTTCTCTACAACCCCCCTCCGTTTGCTACAATACCACGGTTTCATGATATCACAGTATCTCTGGGCAAAAACAAAACAGGATGTATTTTACTTTTAAATAACATTTGGAACATTAGTAAACGTAACGTAGCTTCGGCTGGTGACGGGTGGGGGACAGTTGCACACTAAGGAGTACAGAACTTAGAACGGTCTCTCTAAAAGCCGCTTGCTAAAGCCCTTACTGTTGAGTCCCCTTCAGCACCTCAGCCAGTGTACTAATATCATGGTGAACATGCTCAGCCAGTGTGCTAATATCATGGTGAACATCCTCAGCCAGTGTGCTAATATCATGGTGAACATCCTCAGCTAGTGTGCTAATATCATGGTGAACATCCTCAGCCAGTGTGCTAATATCATGGTGAACATCCTCAGCCAGTGTGCTAATATCATGGTGAACATCCTCAGCTAGTGTACTAATATCATGGTGAACATGTGGAATCTGGCGGCAAAGAAGGCCATGGGGAGGTACTGTAGCACGCTAGGACTAGTCATTACTGTAGAACGCTAGGACTAGTCATTACTGTAGAGCGTTATAGGACTAGTCATTACTGTAGAGCGCTAGGACTAGTCATTACTGTAGAGCACTAGGACTAGTCATTACTGTAGAGCGTTATAGGACTAGTCATTACTGTAGAGCGTTATAGGACTAGTCATTACTGTAGAGCGTTATAGGACTAGTCATTACTGTAGCACGCTAGGACTAGTCATTACTGTAGAGCACTAGGACTAGTCATTACTGTAGAGCGTTATAGGACTAGTCATTACTGTAGAGCGTTATAGGACTAGTCATTACTGTAGAGCGCTATAGGACTAGTCATTACTGTAGAGCGTTATAGGACTAGTCATTACTGTAGAGCGTTATAGGACTAGTCATTACTGTAGAGCGTTATAGGACTAGTCATTACTGTAGAGCGCTAGGACTAGTCATTACTGTAGAGCGTTATAGGACTAGTCATTACTGTAGAGCGCTAGGACTAGTCATTACTGTAGAGCGTTATAGGACTAGTCATTACTGTAGAGCGTTATAGGACTAGTCATTACTGTAGAGCGTTATAGGACTAGTCATTACTGTAGAGCGTTATAGGACTAGTCATTACTGTAGAGCGTTATAGGACTAGTCATTACTGTAGAGCGCTATAGGACTAGTCATTACTGTAGAGCGCTATAGGACTAGTCATTACTGTAGAGCGCTAGGACTAGTCATTACTGTAGAGCGTTATAGGACTAGTCATTACTGTAGAGCGTTATAGGACTAGTCATTACTGTAGAGCGCTATAGGACTAGTCATTACTGTAGAGCGTTATAGGACTAGTCATTACTGTAGAGCGTTATAGGACTAGTCATTACTGTAGAGCGTTATAGGACCAGTCATTACTGTAGAGCGTTATAGGACTAGTCATTACTGTAGAGCGTTATAGGACTAGTCATTACTGTAGAGCGTTATAGGACTAGTCATTACTGTAGAGCGATGGACTAGTCATTACTGTAGAGCGTTATAGGACTAGTCATTACTGTAGAGCGTTATAGGACTAGTCATTACTGTAGAGCGCTATAGGACTAGTCATTACTGTAGAGCGTTATAGGACTAGTCATTACTGTAGAGCGCTATAGGACTAGTCATTACTGTAGAGCGTTATAGGACTAGTCATTACTGTAGAGCGCTATAGGACTAGTCATTACTGTAGAGCGCTAGGACTAGTCATTACTGTAGAGGGTTATAGGACTAGTCATTACTGTAGAGCGCTAGGACTAGTCATTACTGTAGAGCGCTATAGGACTAGTCATTACTGTAGAGCGCTATAGGACTAGTCATTACTGTAGAGCGTTATAGGACTAGTCATTACTGTAGAGCACTAGGACTAGTCATTACTGTAGAGCGTTATAGGACTAGTCATTACTGTAGAGCGTTATAGGACTAGTCATTACTGTAGAGCGCTATAGGACTAGTCATTACTGTAGAGCGCTATAGGACTAGTCATTACTGTAGAGCGTTATAGGACTAGTCATTACTGTAGAGCGTTATAGGACTAGTCATTACTGTAGAGCGTTATAGGACTAGTCATTACTGTAGAGCGTTATAGGACTAGTCATTACTGTAGAGCGTTATAGGACTAGTCATTACTGTAGAGCGCTAGGACTAGTCATTACTGTAGAGCGCTAGGACTAGTCATTACTGTAGAGCGCTAGGACTAGTCATTACTGTAGAGCGCTATAGGACTAGTCATTACTGTAGAGCGCTAGGACTAGTCATTACTGTAGAGCGCTATAGGACTAGTCATTACTGTAGAGCGTTATAGGACTAGTCATTACTGTAGAGCGTTATAGGACTAGTCATTACTGTAGAGCGTTATAGGACTAGTCATTACTGTAGAGCGCTATAGGACTAGTCATTACTGTAGAGCGTTATAGGACTAGTCATTACTGTAGAGCGTTATAGGACTAGTCATTACTGTAGAGCGTTATAGGACTAGTCATTACTGTAGAGCGTTATAGGACTAGTCATTACTGTAGAGCGTTATAGGACTAGTCATTACTGTAGAGCGTTATAGGACTAGTCATTACTGTAGAGCGTTATAGGACTAGTCATTACTGTAGAGCGCTATAGGACTAGTCATTACTGTAGAGCGCTATAGGACTAGTCATTACTGTAGAGCGTTATAGGACTAGTCATTACTGTAGAGCGTTATAGGACTAGTCATTACTGTAGAGCGCTATAGGACTAGTCATTACTGTAGAGCGCTATAGGACTAGTCATTACTGTAGAGGGTTATAGGACTAGTCATTACTGTAGAGCGCTATAGGACTAGTCATTACTGTAGAGCGTTATAGGACTAGTCATTACTGTAGAGCGTTATAGGACTAGTCATTACTGTAGAGCGTTATAGGACTAGTCATTACTGTAGAGCGCTATAGGACTAGTCATTACTGTAGAGCGCTAGGACTAGTCATTACTGTAGAGCGTTATAGGACTAGTCATTACTGTAGAGCGTTATAGGACTAGTCATTACTGTAGAGCGTTATAGGACTAGTCATTACTGTAGAGCGTTATAGGACTAGTCATTACTGTAGAGCGTTATAGGACTAGTCATTACTGTAGAGCGTTATAGGACTAGTCATTACTGTAGAGCGTTATAGGACTAGTCATTACTGTAGAGCGATGGACTAGTCATTACTGTAGAGCGTTATAGGACTAGTCATTACTGTAGAGGGTTATAGGACTAGTCATTACTGTAGAGCGTTATAGGACTAGTCATTACTGTAGAGCGTTATAGGACTAGTCATTACTGTAGAGAGATGGACTAGTCATTACTGTAGAGCGCTATAGGACTAGTCATTACTGTAGAGCGTTATAGGACTAGTCATTACTGTAGAGCGTTATAGGACTAGTCATTACTGTAGAGCGTTATAGGACTAGTCATTACTGTAGAGCGTTATAGGACTAGTCATTACTGTAGAGCGATGGACTAGTCATTACTGTAGAGCGTTATAGGACTAGTCATTACTGTAGAGCGTTATAGGACTAGTCATTACTGTAGAGCGTTATAGGACTAGTCATTACTGTAGAGCGTTATAGGACTAGTCATTTCCATGAACCCTGTCAGTTCTAGTTATGTATGAAACACACACC
>NC_140254.1:19391786-19396786 GCF_949987555.1 Borostomias antarcticus | reverse complement strand
TCAGCTCCAGACCCAGTCCCCCTCAGCTCCAGACCCAGTCTCCTCAGCTCCAGACCCAGTCCCCCTCAGCTCCAGACCCAGTCCCCCTCAGCTCCAGACCCAGTCTCTTCAGCTCCAGACCCAGTCTCTTCAGCTCCAGACCCAGTCTCCTCAGCTCCAGACCCAGTCTCTTCAGCTCCAGACCCAGTCCCCTCAGCTCCAGACCCAGTCTCTTCAGCTCCAGACCCAGTCTTCTCAGCTCCAGACCCAGTCTCCTCAGCTCCAGACCCAGTCTCTTCAGCTCCAGACCCAGTCCCCTCAGCTCCAGACCTAGTCCCCTCAGCTCAAGACCCAGTCCCCTCAGCTCCAGACCCAGCCCTGGATGACCCTGTCCCTGCAATCCAGCAATTGTAGCAAAATAGCTAACGTTACGGGAATCATCAGTGTAACTGCTTTAGCCACTGACCGCTACCATTAATGTTATGGAAGCTGCTGCTAGTTGTTGTGAGCCCATGAGCCTACTGGCTATCCCACTCTCATTGTGCTGGATTAGCATTGGAACTGATGTGTCCAGACGACAAGACATATCTTAATTTATCAGACATTATTTCATGTCATTTCAATTCACAGCTATTTCAGTGGCATGACTAGCTTCCGTCCTACCAGTCCTGAACAGAAACAAGCCAGCCACGCACATAAGCCAGGCTTGACCTGACCTGGTTTCTGTGAATATATCTGTGTCTTTGCTTCATAAGTGTATTGGACATAAGATACTTGGAGGCTTAAGCTCGGCCACAGCAGCTCCCCAATCAGCCGGCAGAAGTCGTCACACTCAATTGCCAGCGCAGTCTTAGGGTAGCCAATAGCTACAGGCTAGACATCGCTCACATTTCTCTGCAGATCCTGGCGAAGCACAGGCTTCCCATTTGCCTCCTTCCCATACTCACAATGCTGTGAACATGCTGGCAAAACAGCTTGGCCACAAGCTTCACGCCTCTCTTAATCTCTCTCTCTGTCTTTCTCTCTCTCCTCTCTCTTTTTCCATCTACCCTTTTTGTCTCCTAGAGTGAAACAAACAACTCAGCGTCCGTCTCCTCTCTAAAATGTTTCCTGGACGACGGGAAGAACATTAGGAGAATGTATTTGAGGACGAGGGAGAAGAGTGTGTGTGTGTGTGTGTGTGTGCGTGTGTGAGTGTGTGTGTGTGTGTGTGCGTGTGTGTGTGTGAGTGATGGGAGTTTGAGGAAAAGGATAAAGGATACAGATTGTTTCACTTTTGCCTGTGTTGTGTTTTTTGCCCACGGACAGAGGCCTCCTCCGGCTGGGTTCGGGTGGTGCTGATCGGGCTGTTTTTTGGACCTGCCCTCTGGTTTTGCTGACAGAACATCGGCGTTCCAGCTCTTTTTCTGGCTGCGTCTGACGGAGGAGGACGGCAGCCTGCCTTCTGCAACCTTGTCACGGTCACCAGCGCAGCGTGTCGGCCGGAAGCGTCAAGTTCTGGCGAGGACACAAAAGAGGCGGAAACACTCGTCCTCGGTGGCCCCGCCCCCTTTCACCGCAGTCTGCAGCAAACTTGTACGTCACTGATTCTGAGCCGCGCGCGGGGCTCTGCACGCACGGGCTTCCTTTAATGTACCCATCATATCTTGTTTTGTTAAATGTTTGTTTTATGTATGTTCTTGTGTGTTTTTTGTTGTTGCTGTTATGTCCACCAACGAGGACCATGTTGGAAACAAGTGTCTAAGTATGCTTTTATCATGCTATCCTCTGGGATGTAGGTTTCTTTGTACTTTTACCCAATAAATCAATCAATCAATCAATCAATCAAATCCATGAGGAGGGTGTGACACTGCAGACACCAGGGGAGCGAGAGACAGCAGACCGTAAATGCAGAGGGATCAGAGGACATAGACACTGGCTGCGTTCCGAATCGCATACTTCTACTTCTTACTACCAGTACCTACTACAGCTGCCCTTAGAAAGTACGTACTTTGCAAGCAGTAGGCATCCAATTGGGACATACTACCTTGTCATAACATTGCGCCTTGAAATTTGCCCACATCCGTCGCTGTCCATAACGCGACATTCGTCTACAGCTGTCATGACTCGCACATGTGACGCACATTTCCGCTGCGCACAGGATTGTGGGTCAGAATAGCCAGAACAGCCTGCTGGCTTGCATACTGCAAAATACGACCGGATGTAGTAGGTCATCCTGGTATTTTTGCCATACTGCATGTGGCATACTATCTATTGGGACATACTACATTCTGTTTTGGCATACTATATAGTAGGGTAGTAGGTGATTCGGAACGCAGCAACTGACTTCACTTCACTACATCCACCCAGCATGTCCCCTCAAAGTCGCGGTTGAAGAGTCATTTTCCGTCGCGGACCCAGACGAGGTGTAGTAACAGTAACAGTAACAGTAATTATATGAGTTGCTTGCTGGGCCACCAAGGTCAGAAGACAGGTCAGACTCCCTTAGCTGCGGTCGGTCCAGTAACTTAAGTCTCAGCTCCCTCTACGAAGGTCAGTCTTTCTCCATGGCGGAATGAACCGGAGGTATGCAGGTCTCTCTATTAGGCTCAATTAAGACCTTCGCTGTGATTTATTGCACGATCGGACCAAACGGGCAGAGTGTGGCATGCAGGAGTAGGTAATTGAATCACCGGCCAGCTAGTCAGCGCCATTTTGAATAGAGTTGCTATGCAGTAATAAACTATGCGGTGATACTTTGTGGCATTGTGGTGCTTGTGCCCTCTGAATTCAAATTAATTTATTTATAGCTTCATTAGCCTAACACTCACATCAGTTTTGAATGGAAATCTGTCCTCATCTTGGCTCTTTATCCCCTTGCAGCACAGAAAAACACACCACACTGAAGGGAAGCAGCAAGGCACCAGCAGCCCACCAAGCACAGGTTTAGTATTGATGCAAGGCCTGGCTTGAGATTTCAAGTGTGACCTTCCAGCTACAGATGTTTACTTCTTAGCTAATTCCTACTAAGTTATTAAATTATTATTGGTCGGCCCTGTGTGGTTCACACAACTCAAATCAAATTTATTTCTAAAGGACATTTAAAAACAACTCACATTGGCCAATGTGCTGTGCAAATACAAAAAGAATACAATAAGAATCACTATTAAAACAAAAACCGACATAAGCATCAACGCATAAGTACAAAATGGGATTACATAGACGTAGGCATGTATAAAAATATTAAAATGCGATCATATAAAACCACATCAGGGGGGACCAAACGCTAGAGAATAGAAGTAAGTTTTGAGCCTGGACTTAAAGGAATCAATGGATGGGCAGATCTGATAGAGAGGAGTTGTTATTCCATTGCAACAGCAAAGGCGCAGTCACCCCTGAGCTCATGTTTAGACTGGGACAGCCAGAAGCCCCAAGGCAGCTGACCTGAGGGCCCTGGAGGTGGGATAGGGGATAGGCTCCACTACTTCCTGAAAGGAAGTGGGCATCTTTATTTCCTGTCATATACTATTGGATTAAGTGATTTATCAGGTGTGCGCTGGGTGTGCCGCACACCTGATCAATCACTTAATCCAATAGTAGGCTATATTAGAGATCTGAGATGTAATATTTATCTAACAGGTGTGACCATATTTAAAACAAACTCTAGATGGCGACATTTACCTTGCTGAATATTTTCTACCCAACCATTTACCATTATTGACTTGTCAAATATTGACCAATTCAGTACATTAAAAAAACATTACCTATACAGTACAACTATATTTTACATATATGAAGTTTCTCAAATGGTATGACAGAGGTGTTGAATATACAAACTATCTCTGGAATATACAGATATAAGCTCCCATTGACCTGCAAATGTTGCAGATTATGACTAGATGCTGGGTAATTAATTAACTTAATCAGATTAATCAAGGAGAGAATCTGGCCTATTTAAATAGAGATAGTCTGAACTTGGTTCCATCTGAAACGGAGTCTAACCAAAACTCAGTCCTAAACCCTCCTTATGACCATGTTCTCTGCCATGTCATTGCTGCGCTGATTATTCTGCTTCAGGCCTTGCGTTCTGCTATAAACAGACCTGCAAACTTGTCACCTTTTGGCTACAGTCACCTTTTTTATGTTAACCATGGTAGTTTCAGTGAATCTAGAGGGTTTTAGTTTTGTATGTCGTCACCTTTTTCACTACTCCAGAGTTTGCAGGTCTAAAGCTTCAGATCACATTTCTCATTTGAGTGAATTAACTGAATTAAGGAACACACACATGTTATAAAGATAAATTATTTAGGACCAAGGGGGGGTAAGGGGGACATCCAGTGGCTGTTAACTAATTCAAGGATCTGAATTAAAGAAAGCGTTAAAAAATGCACGACCCTTACAAGAGTCCTCGTTGTAACAGCGGCCTGATCTTATCATGGGAACAGGAACCTCCTGTTCCAGACAAGGGCTCCTCTCAGAAAGACGTGTCGATCGCTCTCAACAAAGAGAAGAAAAGAAGAGGGAAGGAGACAGAGAAAAACGCCTGGACCACTACCAAGAGTCCCAGGTGTCTGACCAACAATGGCCTAAAATGGGGCCTGGCACAGTGTGTCTATAGCAAGCAAGGTCCGGCAGGAGCTGGACAGGGAGAGGGAGAGAGGAGGAGGAGAGAGAGAGAGAGAGAGAGGGGGGGGGAGAGAGAGAGAGAGGGGGGGGGGGGAGAGAGAGGGGGGGAGAGAGAGAGAGAGGGGGAGAGAGAGAGAGAGAGAGAGAGGGGGGGGAGAGAGAGGGAGGGAGGGAGAGAGAGAGAGAGGGGGGGAGAGAGGGGGAGAGAGAGAGAGAGGGGGGGAGAGAGAGAGGGGGGGAGAGAGAGAGAGGGGGAGAGAGAGGGGGAGAGAGAGAGAGAGGGGGGAGAGAGAGAGGGGGGAGAGAGGAGAGAGGGGGAGTGAGAGAGAGAGGGGGAGAGAGAGGGAGAGAGAGAGAGAGAGAGGGAAAGGGGGAGAGAGAGAGAGGAGAGAGAGGAGGGGGGGGAGAGAGAGAGA
>NC_140254.1:19390173-19391586 GCF_949987555.1 Borostomias antarcticus | reverse complement strand
ACCATGCAATCAACCCAGATGGTCACATGACCCAATTTTCAAACTTCCCTGTGAGGTTCAGTTAGCACAAAGCTGAGAGCTTTTTGGTGAACAATACTTCAGAACTTAGAAACAGATCATGTTTATATTAGCTTTCTACCTAGCCAAGTACGCTCATGACTTCATACTACATACTAATGTCTTGCTGGTGTGCTAGTGGTAGCATGGGTTAGCTCATCTAGCCCCCAGTGCTGACGCGTTAACGTGGAAGGAGGATGTGATGTGATGTGCTGACAGATACAGATACAGATGAACATTTCAGGAAGCAGTCAGACGGACTCAGAGGAACCCAGAAGGACAGGGAATGAGACGGACTCAGAGGAACCCAGAAGGACAGGGCATGTAGAGAACAAGGTAAAGAAGGACAGGGCATGTAGAGAACAAGGTAAGCACAGACGTGCTATTCATTTGAGAGCATTACTAAGTGAAGTAAGCAGCTCACTACGTTCATTTGTGAGACGTGCGTCCATCAAAACGTTGTGATTCTCGATCGATACTCGGGGTTCTTGTGTTGAGGAATTTCATTCACGGAATAAGTTGACTAACTTTGCTATTTAGTTCATCTGCGGGGTGTATGCTAACTTGGTTTCGGGTTTGTTTGTTTAACAAGCTTGTGTGTGTGCTGTTAACTTAATGCAAGCTGCCAAAAGTGTAACGTGTATTATTAGTGACACCTCTGGATGATGATGATGATGATGATGACCTCTGGATGGATCGATCAATCGGTTATCGACATGCTAACGTTAGCCAAGCTAGCTAGTTAGCATTACCCCTATTTGGGGGTGGAAATGGAAGAGTTACATCTGCTTCCAAGTAACACATTACTTTTCTTCTCATGAAGTCTTGTCTTATTCTCTTCATATTTGAGGAAACAGTGGGAGAAACGCATTTTGTCTCTATATTTGAGTCTAGATCCTAGGCTATCATATTCCAGATCTAGAGTCTAGATCCTAGGCTATCATATTCCAGATCTAGAGTCTAGATCCTAGGCTATCATATTCCAGATCTAGAGTCTAGATCCTAGGCTATCATATTCCAGATCTAGAGTCTAGATCCTAGTCTATCATATTCCAGATCTAGAGTCTAGATCCTAGGCTATCATATTCCAGATCTAGAGTCTAGATCCTAGGCTATCATATTCCAGCTCCCCATTCTCGCTGGTCTCTCTCTGCACTGTTTACGCCCACTGTAATCACCAAAGGAATTGTTGGTGTTGTGTTGAGTTTCCAATGTTTATTACAGCCTAGGGCCTCTCATCTCAAGTTGGCCAGCTGTTCTTATGCACCTAGTCCTCACAGACCGAGTGTGCTTAGGCAGACCCTGTTGGAATGCGGCCCATCTTGCCCTGCCTACGGACAATGTGAACGTACTGTA
>NC_140254.1:19375173-19385173 GCF_949987555.1 Borostomias antarcticus | reverse complement strand
CGAGATAAGCAACGTGCTGCGCGGAGATAAGCCGCGAGCAAGTCCCTGCACGCTGGCGTTCACTCGGCTGCTCCACACACACCTGCTGTCACCTCTCGGCCCGTCTGAATCCGTCGGTGACTTCCGGTGAACAGGGGGAATCTGTCCGGGCTTGTGGTCAGCTCGGAGCGAGGCCACGGAGAACGTGTTGTCCACTGATCTGCCGATCACAAAACATCTTTCTTTGTCACCGCCTGCTCCCTCACCTCCTCTCCTCTCTCCCCTAGTGTGGCCTACTTCTCTGCCCCCCCCCCCCCTCCCTCCTCACCTCTCGCTCTCTCTACTCGCCTCTCACTGTTTTTTCTCACTCTGTTTCTCTCTCTCTCTCTCTCTCCCTCCCTCTGTCTCCCTCCCCCCTCTCTCTCTCTCTCTCCCTCCCTCTGTCTCCTTCCCTCCCCCTCTCTCTCTCCCCCCCTCTCTCTCTCTCTCTCTCTCTCCCTCCCTCTGTCTCCCTCCCCTCCCCCTCTCTCTCTCTCCCCCCCTCTCTCTCTCTCTCTTCCCCCCCCCCCCCTCTCTCTCTCTCTCTCTCTCCCCCCCCTCTCTCTCTCTCCCTCCCCCCCTCTCTCTCTCCCTCCCTCCCCCTCTCTCTCTCTCTCCCCCCCCCCCCCTCTCTCTCTCTCTCCCCCCCCCCCCTCTCTCTCTCTCTCCCCCCCCCCCCCTCTCTCTCTCTCTCACACTCCCCCCCCCCCCCCCTCTCTCTCTCCCTCCCTCTCTCTCTCTCTCTCTCTCTCTCTCTCTCTCTCTCTCTGACCTTCCTCCAGGCCTCTCAGAACTGCGTTGGTATTTGGATCTCCGGTGTGATTTTCTCTGCCCTCGTATTTCAGCCCAGCTCTCCGGATCTCTCGGGTCCGTCCCGGGGCGCTGCCGCCTCGGCCTCCTGGCGTCTGGACGAGCGGTCAGGACGCCTGGCGCTCGGTCCGCGCCGGCCCGTACTCCCATACATACAAGGGGGCGGCTGTAACTCAGTTGGTAGAGCGGGTCGTTCAATGATCGAAGGGTCAGCGGTTCGAATCCCAGCTCCGACTGTCCACATGTCGAAGTGTCCTTGAGCAAGACACCTAACCCCAAATTGCTCCCAATGAGCAGGTTAGCACCTTGCATGGCAGCTACCGCCATTGGTGTGTGAATGTGTGTGTGAGTGGGTGAATGAGAGGCCATTGTAAAGCGCTTTGAGTGCCGCTAAGGTGGAAAAGCGCTATATAAGTGCAGTCCATTTACCATCGACCATTTACTCCCGTAGCGCCATCATGGCTCGGTTCTCATCACGGCCGGCACAGACGAACAGGGGGAAAAAATCACGTCATATGCGTTCCTAGAGCCTAATTTGGTTTCTAATTGGGAACGGCAGAGGGTAGGGGCGCTGCCCGGCTTTCGGCATTGACGCCATCTGGAAGATGTCTGGGTTCCACGAATGAGCTTCCAAAACGAAGGTCACGCCAGACACTCTTCCATAAAAATTAGAAAAGCCTTTATTCGATTGGCACATCGGCGCGGACGGTTAAAAACACACCAGCGCGTTTTGGCGTCAGGCCCTCATCACAGCGCGTTTCTGGCACGCCGTGTGGAAGTATGTTTTCTAACGGGTCCACGCTGATTTTTGCCGACAGGTGCCGGGCCAAGAAGTTTGACTACCGGCGCCTGCCGACCACGTCGGTCATCATCGCGTTCTACAACGAGGCGTGGTCCACACTGCTCAGGACCATCCACAGCGTGCTGGAGACCACGCCCGCCATCCTGCTGAAGGAGGTCATCCTCATCGACGACTTCAGCGAGCGCGGTGAGAGCCGCCGCCGGGGTGTATCGGGCGGGGGGGGGGTTTCCGGCGACGAGGCACATCAGAACCTGAAGGGACGCACACACACACACACACACACACACACACACACACACACACACACACACACACATCACTACTCTCCTCCCTCTGGCTGCTGCTGCTGCTGCTCCTCCTCTTCTCTTCTCTTCTCTTCTCTTCTCTTCTCTTCTCTTCTCTTCTCTTCTCTTCTCTTCTCTTCTCTTCTCTTCTCTTCTCTTCTCTTCTCTTCTCTTCTCTTCTCTTCTCCTCTCCTCTCCTCTCCTCTCCTGCTCTCTCCTCTCTCTATCTCCCCTTATGCACCCCACCCACTCCCCTGCCCTACCTCCCTCCACCCCCCCGCACCCCCGCCCTCCCCCCGTCCCTCCCATCACAGTCCAGTGCTATCAGGCTATTGGCCGCGCCTGTGTGTATGGCTGCTTGTCGAGGCTGGCTGCCTGTCTTGTATTTCCCTCCCCCCTGGCTGTAGTGTCCTGTATTTGTATTGTATTTTGTTTGTCACTCTTTCTTTTCCTTTTCAGAGTTATGTGTTATTTGTATTGTGAAGCGCTTTGGGCATTCGTGCTGTGAAAGGCGCTATATAAATAAAGTTTGACTTACTTATACACACGGAAGCCAAGAGTTGAAATACGATCGGGACGATTGACTCCGGGAAAAAAATAAATAAAGGGGAATGATTGACACAAAGTAGCGAGTGTTACGGAACACTCCTCTACAAAGCGTTTCTTTACACAACACAACGACACGCTAAGATCACAGCTGGGTTAGTCTTCCTGACAGACAGGTATGCAGGTATGTGTGAGTGAGCAGAGCGCAGGGAGGCGCAACAGGAAGCAGTATTGCCGGCCTGCGTGTCAGAGGTAGTATAGTTAGGATAGTCTTGTATGCATACTGTAGTTAGGATAGTCTTGTATGCATACTGTAGTTAGGATAGTCGTTGTATGCATAGTTAGGATAATCTTGTATGCATACTGTAGTTAGGATAATCTTGTATGCATACTGTAGTTAGGATAGTCTTGTATGCATAGTTAGGATAATCTTGTATGCATACTGTAGTTAGGATAGTCTTGTATGCATAGTTAGGATAGTCTTGTATGCATAGTTAGGATAGTCTTGTATGCATACTGTAGTTAGGATAGTCTTGTATGCATAGTTAGGATAGTCTTGTATGCATAGTTAGGATAGTCTTGTATGCATCGTTAGGATAGTCTTGTATGCATAGTTAGGATAGTCTCGTATGCATAGTTAGGATAGTCTTGTATGCATAGTTAGGATAGTCTTGTATGCATCGTTAGGATAGTCTTGTATGCATCGTTAGGATAGTCTTGTATGCATAGTTAGGATAGTCTCGTATGCATAGTTAGGATAGTCTTGTATGCATAGTTAGGATAGTCTTGTATGCATAGTTAGGATAATCTTGTATGCATAGTTAGGATAGTCTTGTATGCATACTGTAGTTGGGATAGTCTTGTATGCATAGTTAGGATAATCTTGTATGCATACTGTAGTTAGGATAGTCTTGTATGCATACTGTAGTTAGGATAGTCTTGTATGCATCGTTAGGATAGTCTTGTATGCATAGTTAGGATAGTCTTGTATGCATAGTTAGGATAATCTTGTATGCATACTGTAGTTAGGATAGTCTTGTATGCATAGTTAGGATAGTCTTGTATGCATAGTTAGGATAGTCTTGTATGCATAGTTAGGATAGTCTTGTATGCATAGTTAGGATAGTCTTGTATGTATAGTTAGGATAGTCTTGTATGCATAGTTAGGATAGTCTTGTATGCATCGTTAGGATAGTCTTGTATGCATAGTTAGGATAGTCTTGTATGCATCGTTAGGATAGTCTTGTATGCATAGTTAGGATAGTCTTGTATGCATAGTTAGGACAGTCTTGTATGCATAGTTAGGATAGTCTTGTATGCATAGTTAGGATAGTCTTGTATGCATAGTTAGGATAGTCTTGTATGCATAGTTAGGATAGTCTTGTATGCATAGTTAGGATAGTCTTGTATGCATAGTTAGGATAGTCTTGTATGCATAGTTAGGATAATCTTGTATGCATAGTTAGGATAGTCTTGTATGCATAGTTAGGATAGTCTTGTATGCATCGTTAGGATAGTCTTGTATGCATTGTTAGGATAGTCTTGTATGCATAGTTAGGATAGTCTTGTATGCATAGTTAGGATAGTCTTGTATGCATAGTTAGGATAGTCTTGTATGCATCGTTAGGATAGTCTTGTATGCATCGTTAGGATAGTCTTGTATGCATAGTTAGGAAGAGAAAGAAAGACAGATGTAAAGAAAAGAATGGAAGGAAAGAAATGAAAAGTGTTACAAATGAAATGTTTTATTATTATTATTATTATTATTAGGATTACTCCTGTGGAGTAATAGTGGATATGTTCCCTGCGTAAGTATCTGGGTGACATGATTCAGGAAGTCATTGCACGCGAAGGACATTTGACCCCTGTACTAAACATGGCTGCTTCAATTCATCATTCTAGCCTGTCCCAATAGTTTTGGTACCCTCAAATTGAGGAGGGGCACGAAAACATTTTTAAACGGCTCACCCTGTATGGAAAGAGGGCCTGTTTTCAGTCTGTCTTCATGAACCTGCGCTGTCGCTGAGGCGTAGGTACAGTAATAACAAAAACATGTCATTCATTATCCCAGTCATTACGCGGGGCAATGTTTTTACAGGTAATGAGATTAGGCCTTGGTGCAAGGGTGCATGCCAGTGACTCCCAGACATTATGCTGACCAAGACCAGTCGGGATGTCTGGCACGACACTTCTGAAAACGAAGGGGAAGCGATGGAGATCGTTGCTGTTTAACTGCCAAATTTATTCAAATATTCCGCCTGAGGGAGACTCATTATTCAAACATTCCCCGTGAGGATTATCTCTGACAGCGATGGCGGAACTTTGTTGGTGTGAGATTAAAAGAGACAATTGCACGATGGGAGAGGTATTTGGACGAATGCAGTTTCTTTCACCGTGTGTGTGTGTGTGTGTGTGTGTGTGTGTGTGTGTGTGTGTGTGTGTGTGTGTGCGTGCGTGCGTGCGCGTGTGTGTATGCATGGCGTGGCGTGTGCAGGGGTGAAGATGTGAAGAGAAAGAACTCTGACCTCTGACCTCCCTGTGTGCAACCCCCCCCCCCCCCCCCCCCCCCCCCTCCAGGCTATCTGAAGTCCCAGCTGGCCGATTACGTCAGCCGCCTGGAGCGCGTTCGTCTGATCCGCACCAACCGGAGAGAGGGGCTGGTGAGGGCGCGGCTCATCGGTGCCACCTACGCCACGGGCGACGTCCTGACCTTCCTGGACTGCCACTGCGAGTGCGTCCCCGGCTGGATCGAGCCCCTGCTGGAGAGGTGCGTGGCGAGGTCGACGGAATCGGACAGCGGCGTGGAAAAAAAACAAACAACAACACATGAAAAAAACAAACAAAAAACACAAACAAACAACAACACATGAAAGCTATTGAAAGGAGCCGCCATTGACTAGTATTTGTCCATAATAACACGAATAACACGGAACTATAAAAGATGAGTTCTTTTTTGCGTGATTGGGATTACAAGGACGATTAGACACTCGTGCGCTCGCTCGTTGTGTATTCATCGAGAATCGTAGTCATGATAAGCGGCGATATCGTTTACACGTCTGGTTTCCGGTAAGTAACTCCCGGTGTGTGTGTGTGTGTGCGTGTGTGTGTGTGTGTCTGCCTGTGTGCGTGTGTGTGTGTGTGTGTGTGACCTTCACTCCCCCCCCCCCAGGATTGGTGAGAACGAGAGCACCATCGTGTGTCCGGTGATCGACACCATCGACTGGAACACGTTTGAGTTCTACATGCAGACGGACGAGCCCATGATCGGGGGCTTCGACTGGCGCCTCACCTTCCAGTGGCACGCCGTTCCCGAGGCGGAGCGCAAGAGACGGCGCTCCCGCATGGAGCCAATCAGGTCGCTGCTCTCCGCCACACTCGAGTGGGACTTTATAAAGGGCCTAGTTTGGTATTTGACGTCACACGCCCTGCTATAAGGTTATTAACGATCATATACGACGCTCCGTATAACAATTTTTGACAGACTGCACTCTTACTTATTCGTGCTCACGTCAAAGCTAAGTACACAGTCGCCCGTAGAGGTGTGTTCAGCTGCTCGTTGTGTGCTCAGCTGTGACATGAGCAAGAACTGGAGTGCAGTATGTCAACATTTTTACGATGTTCATTATTTATGATCGTACTGTAAATAACCTTATAACGGGGCGTATTATGCTAAATAAAGTACCAAACTACTCCTTTAATGAACGGATATTTTGTAATTGAATTCTGAAAATGTGGTAATGTGTGTAGATGTGTACTTGTTTCTGTATGTGTGTGTGTGTGTGTGTCGGACACAAAAGCAAAAAGCCAGTTTGGCTTCCAAATGATTGACCGCAGTGGACTAATACATGCGACCTCCTCCCCAGGTCGCCCACCATGGCTGGCGGGCTGTTTGCTGTGAGCAAGGCCTACTTTGAGTACCTGGGGACCTATGACATGGGCATGGAGGTGTGGGGGGGGGAGAACCTGGAGCTGTCCTTCAGGGTGAGTCCGCGCTGGGGTGCCCCAGGGTTCAGACCCTGGACCCCTTTAATTCAACCAAAACGCAGACCAACAGGAAGAGAACTCCCTCGCCTTCAAACTGTCCCTTCTCTTTGAAAGAGGGCTCCGGTCTCTTCCTGGTGCACCACAGCTCTGGTCCACTTTCCATTCACACTAGGGATGCACGATTATGACAAAAGATAATAATTGCGATTATTTGCTTCAAAATGGTAATTGCGATTAATAATTGCGATTAATATAATATTAATATATAATAACCAAAATGCTTCCAAATCACAGACGTTGATCCCTTTCTTGCTACTAACTCACTGACCTCGTTTTCGCTCATTTTGTCACTACTCACGGCTGCGGGTACTCTTGTGACACTTGTCTTGCCCTACTGCTATCTGTCTTCTCAGTGAAATTGCTGCGCACAGCGCACTCAGCGGGAACGCATGTGATTGGTCAGACAGCATAAGCGCCCGTGATTCGTCCGTGTAGTCCTAGCACACTTAATTCAAAGCAAAATTATTAATCACGTTAATTGCGGCCTTTTGCGATTAGTTAATCGCGGAGGTCATAATCGCGATTTCGATTAATTCACGATTAATTGTGCAGCCCTAATTCACATTATTGTTCTTTTCTGTAACCTACCCTCCACCCGGAGCGGTCATTTGACGTGAGTAGCCAAAGCCCAGACAGCATCAGCCTGATTCAAAACCAAGGTTATTATAGTTAACGAAAACTAACAAAAAAACTAAAACTAGGTGTGAAAAAACATTTTAGTTAACTGAAATAAAAATAAAAACTAGACTTTACAAAAAAACGATAACTAACTAAAACTGTATTGTGTGTTTACAAAACTAACTAAAATAATTAATAATGTCCTTAGTTTTAGTCTTTTTCATTTCATACATAAGCCTAATATTTTGGGTGGATATGAAATCTATCCTCCATTTTTTCTTAGCTGTGCCCCGGCGCAGAAGTAACCTGACGTGCGCCAGATGGATTGTTTCACACGGAGTGAAACAACATGAGCTCGTGAGATCAGGATGGTCTCATGAGTCAAGCGCAGAAGAAAAAAACGAAAACTAATACTGAAACTAATAAAAACTAAACTAAAACTAAGCATTTTCAAAAAATAAAAACTAAACTAAACTAGCAAACCTGCTTTAAAACTAATCAAAACTAAACTGAAATTGAAAACAAAAAGTTAAAACGATATAAAAATAAAAACTAATGACAAAAGCAAAACTATTATAACCTTGTTCAAAACCCCCAGGTGGCTCAATTCAGAGGGTCTGAGTCTGTTTAGAGCTTTCACATACGTGACAAAATGTCGGGAAACCGTGCGAGTTCACTTAAAAACCACGTAAGACCAAAAGGAAGATGCAAATGAACGAAGGTCTTGATCTGTAGTTTCTATTCTAGGGATGTGGCACATTATTAAGTTATCTGTCTCAAGTGCATAATAGGTGGCGTGAGTTTCAGTGACTAATAGCTTTGAGCGATGACACCAGAAATAGCATCCCTGTTTAGATAATAGGAGATGACCGCTCCGGTGTCACCTTCCGCTAGCGACCTGTAACGCGTCAATCAAACCGGCACAGATTTCCTTTATATACAGTAGCCATGCGTGCGCCGCGACCGCAGTCGTGTGTATGTGGATGGACGGGCTGTCCCCATGACTGATGTTTTATGTACTGTATGTATGGTTGGGCTGTCCCCATGACTGATGTTTTATGTATGTATGATTGGGCTGTCCCCTTGAATGATGTTTTATGTATGTGGAAATGACACGCCCTCTCTGGGACTGAATGGACCATAAATAATAGATCTCAGATGAATTGTTTAGCTCTGTATTTTTGGACCACAAAGGGAAAAAATTAAATAAATCATAATGTTTGGCATGTTCAAATGGAAATGAGGTTTATCCACACAGGGGTTCAGCTAAGCATGTAGACTGTTTAAACCAAAGCACTGTTTTGTAATTCGGTGCATATCTCAAGCAGTCCCGTTTTTAGAGTAGGCTGGGTTATTAGCTCGTAGCTACCTCTGCTTCTCTAAGAGTGTTCTCCAGGATTTATGTTCATAAGGTGGAACAAGCAGTTATAAGATGCAAATTGAAACCATCAATCTGTCGACCTGCAGGAGAGGCAGTCAGATGCGCCCAACAACCTGTTTTTTTATGACGCTGTGTGAATTTCATTGTGTCTAAACGGGGCCAGAAGATGCCAGGTGCACAGCGTTCATGGATGTCGGCCATCTTTGATCAATCAGTTTTGTGTCATAAGCTGTGTTTGGAATCGCTCCCTCGTTCCCTCACTCCCTATTCCCTATATAGGGTTCACCATGTAGTGAACTACCTAGGGAATGGAGAAAATGTAGGGTACATGTGCTGTTCCCTGGAAATCAAGGTGAATTGTGGGTAATAAATAGTGGACTATATAGGGAATGAGAATTCCGTGGAGAATTCGGACACTACAAACAAAATGGCTGACGCCCTATATAGTGCACTATATAGTGAATAGGGAGCGATTCCGAACACAGCTATAGTGACAAGAGGTAATCTGACGCTAATAGACTACCTTTTGTGACTATATAATTGTGACTATATAGTTATATAACTATAATTGTTACTGTAACATAACAAATGTCAAGAGGCCATATTTGAATGCCACTAATTTTCAATTATAAAAATATTGTGGGAATATTACTATGGCACTTCATCATCTTAATGTAGGCCTATTTAAAATATAATTTAATGTTCTGGTGTCGACCAGACATCAGATTATAATAATTTTGATATTGCTGTAGCAGAGCTCAACAGCCGTCTACGAAGAAGCAGTCGGTCTCTGGTTGGATAGTCTAACCATTGAGCAACCTATTATTTATAGCTAATGCGCCCCAACATATACGTAGTTTAATAGTAGCGTTAGCCTACAGTCCTAATTAAGTCAAGAACTATTTAGCAGTTAACAGGATGAATGGTTGTAATTGCACTATTTTCTTAAGAAAGGTGAACTACCTTAATGTTTCCGGTGAAATAAAGGCCTTACTGTCCTGTACTTGCGCCCCCTCACCAGGTGTGGCAGTGTGGAGGCAGTCTGGAGATCCACCCCTGCTCTCACGTGGGCCACGTTTTTCCCAAGAAGGCCCCCTACGCCCGGCCCAACTTCCTCCAGAACACGGTCCGGGCCGCCGAGGTCTGGATGGACTCCTACAAGCAGCACTTCTACAACAGGAACCCGCCCGCCAGGAAGGTACTGTAGCATACTGGATTTTTGGGCCGATTTACAGGATTTTTGGGCCGATTTTTGGGCCGATTTATCCCCGATTCACCCCTCCCGACAATCGGAGGAGAAATCTGGTCTGGAAAGTTGGTTGGGGCCGATGATCGGCCCAGATGATCTTGTAATGTGAGGGGTTTACAGATCCAATCTTACACCTCCCGATCGGCTCGCAGACCCATCGGGGCGGCCCCGATAATATCAAACATGTTTGATATTTAAGATTATTACATCCCGACTTTACAAGTGAGACGGCGAGACCAGTGGTTCGT
>NC_140254.1:19361410-19369973 GCF_949987555.1 Borostomias antarcticus | reverse complement strand
AGAAGGAGATCCGGTTCAACTCGGTGACGGAGCTGTGTGCTGAGGTCCCCGAGGGCCAGACCTACGTGGGGGTGAAACACTGCCCCCCCCCGACCGGCTCCCCCGTCCCCCCTCCATCATCTGGGACTTCAGAGACGTGAGTGGCATGGACACCGAGACAGACAGACAGGCATGGACACCTAGACAGACAGACAGGCATGGACACCTAGACAGACAGACGGGCATGGACACCGAGACAGACAGACAGACAGGCATGGACACCGAGACAGACAGACAGACAGGCATGGACACCGAGACAGACAGACAGGCATGGACACCGAGACAGACAGACGGGCAGGCAGGCAGACAGGCAGACAGACAAGCACGTAGGCAGGCAGGAAGACACAGGCCTAGACAGACAGACAAGCAGACCGACAGACACAGGCCTAGGCAGGCAGACAGACAGACAGACAGACAGACAGACAGACAGACAGACAGACAGACAGACAGACAGAGACAGACACAGGCCTAGGCAGGCAGACAGACATGAGGAGACAGACAGGCAGGCAGACAGAAGGGAGGAGACAGACAGACAGACATTCCTCCTCGTGTTAACTCCCGCCTCACGGCGCCTCTCGCCGCCGCCGCCGCCACCCGGGTCAAAACGCTGACGCCTCCCGTGTTTTCCCCCTCCTCTCAGGACGGGAGCATCTACCACCCCCACTCCGACACCTGCGTCACCTCCTACCGCACGACGGAGGGCCGCGCCGACGTCCAGATGAGCCGCTGCGTCCCCGGGGACAAGCAGCAGCGCTGGGGGTTCGAGTGGTAGAGCGCGGGGGGGGCGAGCAGCAACGGCCTCCGCCATTTTGAACGACGTGCGATCGCCACCGCAACATGAGCTCGCCTCCGCGCCCGCGTCCCAATTCTCTCACTTGGACACTTCTCTTCTACACTTGGTTTGGAAGTGAGGACGAGCGCACAGTTAGGGAGGAGAGGACACATTTGTAGTATGCAAGAGTTGTGGATTTTTTAAAAACTGTGTGGATTTTTGAACTAGGACTGAGCATAGCGTTCATGTCCCAACTGTATTCTGTTGGACAGTATGTACAGTACATTATAGCCCCTTCTAAGTGCCTTTCACAAACAAAATGAAGGCCAGTCAGAATCCGAAGTGCCAATATTTATATACATTTTAATGTTTTTCTTGTCTCTCTTTGTGGTCTCTTGCTGGAAGGATTGTGAAGCAGAGGGGAGACGCTGCTGGTCTGGACACTCCCACTCAGATAGTTATATAGACCAAGTGCCTTGTAGGACCATTGAAACTCGAAGTGCTTTAAATTCTCTTTTGATAGGCTCAGATGGGAATACTGACACACTCCACAATGATTCTCCAATCAGTGTTTTTAAATTATTATTATTTTATTTTTTATTGAACTTTTATTTGACCAGGGAACCCGTTGAGGCTGGGGTTTTATTTTCAATGGTGTCTTGGTGAGAAATATAAAAACATCATACATTAAAACAAAAACAAAATAAAAGAATACAAAGATATCATACACATTTTTCAAATAAAAACAAAAAGATAATACTGATTTTAAAAAAAATGATGAAACTGTTAAAACAGATTTAAACATAATTTAAAATAAATATATAAATAAATTAAAAACATGTACACTTCTCCACCTCAACCTCCTTTAGCATACCTTTAAAACTGCCCAAAGACACCAGGGTATCCAATCTGCTGGACTCCTGAAGCTCATTCAAAACTCTAGGGGCGCGGTAACTAAAAGCAGTTTTTCCCAGCTCTGTTCCGACTCGAGAGAGACCTCGAGAACTAACCAATCCTGACATCTTGTTCGGTGTGGCCTAAAGCACCATGTTCTGTTTGTCAGAACATGTGGAAGCCTATGTAGGTTTGATGTCTGTTTCGACAGGCCATCCATCCGATCGAACATACTAGAACATTTTAAAAGAATTACATTGTCCAAGGAAATATTAAATAATTCTAATGTTTACTAATATATATATATATATCAAATGGGGTTTCACAAGTTTACTTTTATTCAATGTGTGTTTTGGGAGAGTTTACCCAGAGATTGTGTGATTGAGGCCCATGACTGTGTGTGAGATGAGAGGGTGACTAGCGTGCCCCCCGCTGTGAGGGGAGATGAGAGGGTGACTAGCGTGCCCCCCTGTGTGAGAGAGGAGATGAGAGGGTGACTAGCGTGCCCCCCTGTGTGAGAGAGGAGATGAGAGGGTGACTAGCGTGCCCCCCGCTGTGAGGGGAGATGAGAGGGTGACTAGCGTGCCCCCCTGTGTGAGAGAGGAGATGAGAGGGTGACTAGCTTGCCCCCTGGTGTGAGAGAGGAGGTGAGAGGGTGACTAGCGTGCCCCCCCCTGTGTGAGAGAGGAGATGAGAGGGTGACTAGCATGCCCCCCGCTGTGTGAGAGAGGAGATGAGAGGGTGACTAGCGTGCCCCCCCCCTGTGTGAGAGAGGAGATGAGAGGGTGACTAGCGTGCCCCCCCCCTGTGTGAGAGAGGAGGTGAGAGGGTGACTAGCGTGCCCCCCCTGTGTGAGAGAGGAGATGAGAGGGTGACTATTGTTCCCCCCCCTCAACGCACCAGTACACAGACAGGGTTTAGTAGTTAGCGCTCTCCTCAACGCACCAGTACACAGACAGGGTTTAGTAGTTAGCGCTCTCCTCAACGCACCAGTACACAGACAGGGTTTAGTAGTTAGCGCTCTCCTCAACGCACCAGTACACAGACAGGGTTCAGGTTGGGCTGCCTGAACAAGACTTGAAAAAAGTGCAATTTATCCAGAGGGGATGATGATGGTGGTGAGATGTGTTGGACCGTTGGACCTGTTGAACATGCAGTAGGAATGTGCACAACCTTTCACTTCTCTACCACTTCATCCCACTGTACTCAGCCTCACCTCCGTGGCCTCCAGGACGACGTGCCTCTGTACAGTGCATTTCCTTGTGTGTACAGTAATTCTGACAGATTATTTTCAAAGACACATTTGTCACAGTACTTGAAATAAATGGCACCAGCACTGTGCTCCCTCCCGCCCCCCTCTGAGCTCTCTGCTCCCTCAAGTAGACAAATGGACACAGATTTACAGTAGCATGATTATAACATGATTATAGCATGATTATAACATGATTTAGCATGATTATAACATGATTTAGCATGATTATAACATGATTTAGCATGATTATAACATGATTCCCATTGATGGCCTTTAAAGTGCTTTTCAATCTGTTGCACAGAAGACTGCTTCAAACAGTGCTTAGTCTTTTGTGTTGCTTTGCACTAAACATGCTCACTGAATATGAAACGTTTGTATTTTTGAAACGAATGGTTGATCATTCCAAAAAAATGACTCAAACTTTATAGATTGACTTTTCTATTACTTTTGTAAATGACACTTGGTTAAAAAGGGACCGGATTGGGATTGTGTGCATATTATTTGTACTACTGGTAAAGCACAAGATATGGGAGGTTGTTATTGTTTAAGAGGATTGAAATGATTGGGATGAATGATGTTTATTTGTATTGTTCGGAGGCAGATGTATGCTTCGAAAATTAAAATTGTCAAATGAATCCGAATGAGTTCATTTTGTATTATTTTGTATATCTACGAACCCGGGCGTTGTTGTACCGCATGGGGAAATCAAATGCCAAGAATTAAACAGTTGAGCCCTTTGAGGCTTAAAGGATCAACTGTTCACGCTTGGTATTTATTTCCTCCATGCAATACAAGAACACCCAAAGCCTTCTGACCGCCGAGCCATTCCAAATCTATTGGTTTAGCGCCATCTAACGGTCAGAGGGTTACATGTCATGCTTCAAACAGCCTTCTATATCTGGATAGCTCCCCATAACAGGTTTCTAATTGAACTCACACAGCTGAAATTCAAAGTTGTCAGAGAAATAAATTCACCAGGATCCTTTGCGTTCCTACCTCTGGCACGATTCATTATTATATACTAGAGCTTGACAGGCATTATACATTAGGCTAAATGCCAACATTAGCCTAATTAGGCTTATCTAGAATTTAAAGGGAGTTGCATAACAAACCGTTTCGACATTCGGCTTGATATAGGCAAATGTTACTGCCAATCTCCATTTCAAAGAGGTCAAATGTTACGTGCCTTTTGAAAGGCAAATGATGCCATTTCCCCCCACACACGCCTACTGTATTTCTGTGTTTTTCCAATGAATACAGGACGAGGAGACATGGATGAAACGAGTGTATCGAGATGGAGATGCCCTATGAGAACATGACCGTGTCCAGCCTGTAATGGTGACAGGGGACCGTGATATATTACAACACGTCTGCTTGATTATCTCTTTGTCGTTTTGACAAGAGTGCTCAATCAAACCTTGAGGCACTCGAATTACCTTCTCACTTGGATAGTTGCGTCAATTATTTATCATTTTAATTTAATTTACTTAAATAGGCTATATTTTGTTTCAGATTTCATCTTTTATGAGAGCCACAAGAACTGTTTACATATTACATTGCAGTCATCTGGCAGTCATTTTTATCCAAAGTGACAATAATTGCGTTTAATACTACTACTACTACTAATAGCTTATAATAATAACTCATGTTTATAAAGCACCTTTAAGTAAATGTCCTAATTTCAGTGACACCGTGGTGTCCTATGTAGGTTATTATAATCCTAAATAGGAAAAAGTGCCAACAAGAGCAAGTGTGTGAATGTTAGATAGTAATCTGGGTAGTGGACTGTCGTGCAGATGTGACTTTGGGGCCCTAGAGGGAAGAGACAGTAGGACTACTGTACAAGCTGTCACGTGACCACTACTTAGACCTCTACTTGTTGCGAACTCGGAAGTAGTCCAGTTAACTGTCCTCAATGCTTGAAATGATTCTGGGGAAATCGGTATCTTGTCATTCTACATTGTAAAAGTTTGATCTCTAGGATTTTCGCTCACGGTGATATTTGTTGTGCACATTTTCGTGTGAATATTGAACTCAGCGATGTCAACTCGGGACATCCGCGCCTGCATGGCAGAAGATTGAGCAAACTTTGACTGATCTCACCATGGAGGTATAATATAGGATCTCACCAACACAGGCTGACATGTTCCTGGATGTAGTCTAACCAGATCAAAGTTGTTCCCTTGTTGTATCTATGGGGAGATGGAAGGAAGGGAGAAGGCAAAGTGGATTTGGATAAATCCAAGCGCTGGACCTGTCTGTGTGATTTGACCTGGATTGTTATTCCCGAGTGCTAATGAGAGGCTAACTAATCTCATCTCATCTCGCAAATCCCTTTTTCACATCGTCCAACAGCAGTTCCCACAGAAGAGCTGGTTCAACGGGACCTTGATCGTCACATTCTTGACTTGTGCTTTTCCAAAGTTGATTGAGAAAGTTGCGTGCTGCGTTTCTCTAAGGCGGGTTAGTTTAAAATTGTGTTTTTAAAATATATATATTCGGGGAATATATGTATAGGCTTACGATTATGACATTACAATGTTTACATTTGCTCTCAGTAATGTCGAGGTCTAATATATGTCAGCGAAATTAGAAGATCGTTGATTCATGTAGGTGTGTGGCGCCGCGGGGGGCATGCAGATATAACTCATCCTGGATGACAGATATAACTCATCCTGATGCAGATATAACTCATCCTGGATGACAGAGGTAGATCTTGGATGACAGAGGTCGCCAAGCCCGTTAAACCACAGTGACGATGGCCGTGTGCGCACGGAGGAACCGACCAAAGTTTATCATCTGCCTCCTCGGAGTTTCTTTACTGGGATATTTAATTTTCCTCCGAAATAACTCGGGTGACATCGACGGGACGAGTAGGAGAGAGGTTCCCTCCGAGCAAGAGGTGGAGAATGAACTCCTGAAAAGGCCCGTTTACGAGAAACCCCCGTTGGATTTAAATGCCCTCGGAGAGATGGGAAGAGCTGTCAAGCTGAATCTTGTCGGGGAAGAGAAGCTACAGGAAGACAACAGTATCAAGAAACACCAGATCAATACGTATGTCAGCGATGAGATATCACTCCACCGCACACTACCAGAGAGATGGAATCCACTGTAAGTTGACGGAGTTTGACGTGAGTGAGAATAATGTTTATTATGCGCAAATGTGCAGTGTTTCAAGTGGCACTTCCGGGTATTATAGTTTCCCAGGTGAGTCAAAGTCAAGTGTAGCCAAGGCCTTTGTCATATACTCATATCGCAAAACTATCCACACAGTCCCAATGGCATAGGGCCATGCGACAACCCTTTCACAAACAGCAACACTCCCAATTCAACCACTCCACGGAAAGTCACACCCACCACACACAATACCCCATAATGACAAAGTGAAAAAAGTTGTTATAGGTGTGTAAATATATGTGCCCATAACATTATACTGTGTGTCCTCAGGTGCAAGGCTCTGCAGTACGACTACCGGTCACTGCCCACTACCTCGGTGGTGATCGCCTTCTACAACGAGGCGTGGTCCACCCTGCTGCGCACTGTCCACAGCGTGCTGGAGACCTCGCCCGACATCCTGCTGAAGGAGGTGGTTCTGGTGGACGACTACAGCGACAGAGGTACCGGCAGAGAAGCAGACAGGCAGGCGGGCGGGCAGGCAGGCAGGCAGACAGGCATGCAGACAGGCAGACAGACAGGCAGGCAGGCAGGCAGGCAGGCAGGCAGGCAGGCAGGCAGGCAGACAGACATGCAGGCAGACAGACAGACAGACAGACAGGCAGGCGGGCAGACAGACAGGAAGGCAGACAGGCAGGCAGGCAGACAGACAGACAGACAGACAGACAGACAGACAGGCAGGCAGGCAGACAGGCAGGCAGACAGACAGGCAGGCAGGCAGACAGGCAGACAGACAGACAGACAGACAGACAGACAGACAGACAGACAGACAGGCAGACAGACAGGCAGGCAGGCAGGCAGACAGGCAGGCAGGTGGGCCCACGGTCAGGCAGAGAGACGAGGGGACGCCAAAAACAAGGACGAATTTATTAGCACCAATAATAACAATAAACACGAGAGAACGCGGACGCCAGAACAGGCGCCAAAAGAACGAGACATAAAAACGACACCCCGGCTAACACCCTAACGCTAGCTGCTCTAAATACACAGTTCACTATCCGACCAATCGGCTGCCTCGCCTGACCTTAACCCAGGAAATGCGACACCCGCCCGGGGAAGCTAGTGTAGAAGAATTAGTAGAAGAAAAAGTCAAAAAGGATTTGCCAAGGTTGGCTCAAAGAGGTTAAGTCTGGTTTATTGAGAAAACATACAAGCGCAAGGACTTCAGGATAACGCACGTGAGTATAAATGGCGGACATCATCAACAGTGGTCGAGAATACAGACACGTGACATGAGAAAAGGCGGTAATTCTTGCAGGGACAATGGGACAAAGGATGGTTATTCTGGAGCAGACAACGTCTAGGTGTCTCGACCTCCTGGAGGTCATCCTGTCATGAATGAGATTAGCACAGCTGTGTGAAAGGTTGAGGGAGGTGGTGAGACGGTGAAACTACCATTTCTATGACACTAGCAGCCTACTGTGTACAGACAGAACCGGACCTGTGTGGTGGAGCTGTGTGCCCCCGGGCGACTTACCTGCCGGCCCCGCCCACCCCGCCTGCCCCGCCCGCCCCGCGAGGCTCGGGACACACAGAGGAAGGAACGGACAGATGCTAGAACCAGAGGAAAGAACAGACAGACACAGACAGACACTAGAACCAGAGGAAAGAACAGACAGACGCTAGAACCAGAGGAAGGAACAGACGGACGCTAGAACCAGAGGAAAGAACAGACAGATGCTAGAACCAGAGGAAAGAACAGACAGATGCTAGAACCAGAGAAAGGAACAGACAGACTCTAGAACCAGAGGAAGGAACAGACAGACACTAGAACCAGAGGAAGGAACAGACAGATGCTAGAACCAGAGAAAGGAACAGACAGACACTAGAACCAGAGGAAGGAACAGACAGACACTAGAACCAGAGGAAGGAACAGACGGACGCTAGAACCAGAGGAAGGAACAGACGGACGCTAGAACCAGAGCCGGGAGGCAGGCTGTCACCCTCTCGGTAGACGAGCAGCCAGACAGACAGACAGACAGATGAGACGAGCAGATCAAGTCTCGGAGAGGCGTTCTGTTTTTCAGCGCTGGTGTGTCTGGAGGTATTTGAATAGCGGATGGTCGCGCGTAACACGTACAGTAGGACTCACGGAGCATGCATGCACCAGGCCACGGTCTCTTGTGAAATATTTAATCGTCGACAGGCCAAGTTGTCACGTATTAATGGTGACGCCATTTAGTAGCACCACCTTGTGGTCGGCTGTACACAAACTAACGCGAGGACATTGTCAAGGTGCTGCTCCTGGCTTTAGGTGAGTTCTGCGCGGGGAAAAGATCCTTATGTTTGCGCGTGGGCGCATCTCAATACACCTCGTTATGAGGGAAGGAGACAAGGAGAGGATGCTTGAAATGCACCCTAAAGCAAATCTCCATATTGTGTTCCTCTCAGCGCACCTGAAGCAGCCCTTGGAGAACTACATCTCAGGCCTG
>NC_140254.1:19278910-19353910 GCF_949987555.1 Borostomias antarcticus | reverse complement strand
TCATCGGATCCTTCTGGCATTTAGTTTTTGAACAGTTGTGGTCAGTCTTTGACATGTGGTCAGTCTGATTAGACGCCGTCGTGATAGATGCATGTGTGACGAGCGGTGACCTTTTCTTCAGTCCAGTGATGCTAGTCGTAAAAAAGTCCTGAGGTGGAACTAATGTTACTGGTGCGCCGTTGCCAGGAGGCCTTTGGAGACGTGACGGAACGCCGGAAGCTGAGGCAGAAGCTGGGCTGTAAGAACTTCAAGTGGTACCTGGAGAACATCTACCCAGACATCCACGTTCCGGAAGACCGACCTGGCATGTTTGGCATGGTGAGGAGAACCCAGTTTTTAAAAATGCTAAATTATATACGTTAACAGGCTAAATTGATATTTTCTGACCTCACTCTTTGGTCCGAGGTGAATATGTGGTTTGTTCAAGAATAATTAATCAGAATGACGTTCCTGGTTCCTACCCTGTTCAACGGTGGCAGAGCAATTATCAGACTTTCTCAAAAGTGCTAGTTTTGTCAACGTTTTGATCTGAACCATTGTATGTGATCATAAGTAACCTTAAAACAGGGCTAAACATGCATTTTCCCTTTACTACTCCTTTAAACCTCCAACATGGCCGGCCGTGAAAACCCTCTATAGACCTACTGGTCGCAGCTGAGGGAAACCTGTACAGCAGCTGAACCTCAGTAGCTGAACCTCAGTAGCTGAACCTCAGTAGCTGAACCTCAGTAGCTGAACCTCAGTAGCTGAACCTCAGTAGCTAAACCTCAGTAGCTGAACCTCAGTAGCTGAACCTCAGTAGCTAAACCTCAGTAGCTAAACCTCAGTAGCTGAACCTCAGTAGCTGAACCTCAGTAGCTGAACCTCAGTAGCTGAACCTCAGTAGCTGAACCTCAGTAGCTGAACCTCAGTAGCTGAACCTCAGTGTCACTCTTTGTCGCCCCCTAGCTGAAGAACAGGGGGATGACCAACTACTGTTTTGACTACAACCCCCCTGACGACCACAACCTGGTGGGTCACAGGGTCATCCTGTACCCCTGCCACGGCATGGGGCAGAACCAGGTACGCCCCCCCCAAACCCCCCTCAACCCCCCCCCCCCCCACCAACATGATGCTGCTCTCTTCTCCTCCATCTCTCCTCTTCCCCTCCATCTCTCCTCTTCTCCATCTCTCCTCCCCATCTCTCCTCTTCTCCTCCATCTCTCCTCTTCTCCCCCATCTCTCCTCTTCTCCCCCATCTCTCCTCTTCTCCTCCATCTCTCCTCCATCTCTCCTCTTCTCCTCCATCTCTCCTCCATCTCTCCTCTTCCCCTCCATCTCTCCTCTTCTCCTCCATCTCTCCTCTTCCCCTCCATCTCTCCTCTTCCCCTCCATCTCTCCTCTTCTCCCCCATCTCTCCTCTTCCTCTCCATCTCTCCTCTTCTCCCCCATCTCTCCTCTTCCTCTCCATCTCTCCTCTTCTCCCCCATCTCTCCTCTTCCCCTCCATCTCTCCTCTTCTCCTCCATCTCTCCTCTTCTCCTCCATCTCTCCTCTTCTCCCCCATCTCTCCTCTTCCCCTCCATCTCTCCTCTTCCCCTCCATCTCTCCTCTTCTCCATCTCTCCTCTACTCCTCCATCTCTCCTCTTCTCCTCCATCTCTCCTCTTCCCCTCCATCTCTCCTCTTCTCCTCCATCTCTCCTCTTCTCCTCTCCTCTTCCCCTCCATCTCTCCTCTTCTCCTCTCCTCTTCCTCTCCATCTCTCCTCTTCTCCTCTCCTCTTCCCCTCCATCTCTCCTCTTCTCCTCTCCTCTTCCCCTCCATCTCTCCTCTTCTCCTCTCCTCTTCCCCTCCATCTCCTCTTCTTCTCCATCTCTCCTCTTCTCCTCCATCTCTCCTCTTCTCCTCCATCTCTCCTCTTCTCCTCCATCTCTCCTCTTCTCCTCTCCTCTTCCCCTCCATCTCCTCTTCTCCTCCAACTCTCCTCTTCTCCATCTCTCCTCTTCTCCTGCATCTCTCAGTCTGTCGTGTCATTCGGTGTCTCCTCCCTCTCTCCCTTTTCTCTCCCCTCGTCCATCTCGCCCTCCTCCCACCGCTCCGCCGTGTACGGACCGCACACACACACACACACACACACACACACATACACACGCACACACACACCTGCACGTTCACACACCTGCACGCTCACACACACCCACACCCACCCCTGCACACACAGACACGCACGCATGCACACACACACACACAAACACACACACACACACACACACACACACACACACACACACACACACCTGGACTATCACCCTCCTTCCCTATCTAGCTGTTCCATTTCCTCATGGCAGTATTAAACAGAGTCATAAATCTCAAGTGTTTCAGTTTCAGCAAGGTCACTGTGGCCACACCCCCCAGCCCCCACCTGTCTGTTCCCCACCTGTCTGTCCTACCAGCCCCCACCTGTCTGTCCCACACCTGTCTGTCCTACCAGCCCCCACCTGTCTGTCCTACCAGCCCCCACCTGTCTGTCCCACACCTGTCTGTCCTACCAGCCCACACCTGTCTGTCCCCCACCTGTCTGTCCTACCAGCCCCCACCTGTCTGTCCCACACCTGTCTGTCCTACCAGCTCCTACCTGTCTGCCCTACCAGCCCCCACCTGTCTGTCCTACCAGCTCCTACCTGTCTGTCCTACCAGCTCCTACCTGTCTGTCCTACCAGCTCCTACCTGTCTGTCCTACCAGCTCCTACCTGTCTGTCCTACCAGCTCCTACCTGTCTGTCCTACCAGCCCCTACCTGTCTGTCCTACCAGCTCCTACCTGTCTGTCCTACCAGCCCCTACCTGTCTGTCCTACCAGCTCCTACCTGTCTGTCCTACCAGCTCCTACCTGTCTGTCCTACCAGCCCCCACCTGTCTGTCCTACCAGCTCCTACCTGTCTGTCCTACCAGCTCCTACCTGTCTGTCCTACCAGCTCCTACCTGTCTGTCCTACCAGCCCCCACCTGTCTGTCCTACCAGCTCCTACCTGTCTGTCCTACCAGCCCCTACCTGTCTGTCCTACCAGCTCCTACCTGTCTGTCCTACCAGCTCCTACCTGTCTGTCCTACCAGCCCCTACCTGTCTGTCCTACCAGCTCCTACCTGTCTGTCCTACCAGCTCCTACCTGTCTGTCCTACCAGCTCCTACCTGTCTGTCCTACTGCAGAGACTAGGGCAAGGAGAAATGTGCCAAATAGCACACTACCCCTTTAACACCTTCATTGTCCAGGAAATGACCCTATATTATATATTATATATATTAGGTATATTAGAGAGCAGTAAGACACGCGTCTGCTGAGTTTATTTTCGGTTTCCAAGGGCCGTTATCAACGGTCGCAGATCAAAGCGCCTCTGGACGCGATTGGATAGACCCATAACCAATCAGAGCAACGAAACGTGGGTCAGTCGCTGTACAAACCCGTCCTATATTACATAAACGCTTGCGATTGACCCAGCAAATATCCGCCTGGGGTGGAACTCGGTCTGAAGGGGGGCGTGGCCAGACTGATCTGCGGAGAGAAACAGGAAGTGAGCTCACGTGATGGGGATGGCGTAGCCGGGCTAATACGCGCTGATAATACAACAATGTTACCCACGGTGGTGGCAGGAGGTCAGTGGTTATTTCAGCCACCTTGAGCGCGTCCACGCTGATGTGCTTGTGATGTGGGTCTATGGGGGAAGGTACACACCGTACACACACACACACACACACACACACAACAAACACACCGATGGCATTCAAGCATAATATGCATGCACAAACACTCACGCGCACGCACGCACACACACACACACAACAAACACACCGATGGCATTCAGGCATATACGCATGCACAAACACTCACACACACACACACACACACACACACACACACACACACACACACACACACACACACACACACACACACACACACACACACACACACACACACACACACACTGCTCGTTCCACCTGCTCCTGACTCTGCTGTGTCCCAGTTCTTCGAGGCCTCTGGGGACGGTGAGATCCGCTATAACACCCGGGAGCCAGCAGGGTGCGCTGTGGGCGACGCCGTCTCCAACTACCTGACAGTGCACCTGTGCAGGAAACCCCGGCAACCGGTCCCTGACGACCAGAAGTTTGTCTTCAGAGAGGTGAGGAGGGGAGGGTGTGTGTGTGTGTGTGTGTGTGTGCGTTAAGGTAGGTAAGTGTGTGTGTGTGTGTGTGCGTTTAAGGTAGGTAAGGGTGTGTGTGTGCGTTAAGGTAGGTAAGTGTGTGTGTGTGTGTGTGCGCGTTAAGGTAGGTAAGTGTGTGTGTGTGTGTGTGTGCGCGTTAAGGTAGGTAAGTGTGTGTGTGTGTGTGTGCGTTAAGGTAGGTAGGCTCTCTCTGTCTCTCTTCTACTCTAGACGGTATCTCTCTCTCCTACTCTAGACAGTATCTCTCTCTCTCTCTTCTACTCTAGACGGTATCTCTCTCTCCTACTCTAGACAGTATCTCTCTCTCTCTCTTCTACTCTAGACAGTATCTCTCTCTCTCTCTTCTACTCTAGACAGTATCTCTCTCTCTCTCCTACTCTAGACGGTATCTCTCTCTCTCTCTTCTACTCTAGACAGTATCTCTCTCTCTTCTACTCGGTGGGCACGTTAAGTAGCTGAGCGCTTGCATTATAATGCTCAATGTGAGCGCTGAGCGATTTTCAAAACCAGAGATACCGTCTAGAGTAGAAGAGAGAGAGAGAGAGATACTGTCTAGAGTAGAAGAGAGAGAGAGAGATACCGTCTAGAGTAGAAGAGAGAGAGAGAGAGAGAGAGAGAGAGATACCGTCTAGAGTAGAAGAGAGAGTGATTTTCAAAACCACTTAACGTTCTGCTCCAACTGAGCGCTGAGTTGCTAGGAGACGAGAACTTTTCACCTGTTGTCAATCATGTGTAACGAGCCTCCTTTCGGCATCCGACCTTGTTGTTTTTGTCTCAGGTGATGATGATGATGATGATGATGATGACTATAACGGGGTTTGTCTCAGACCGATCGTAGTTCAAAACTGCTCACTTGTGCTCTGAGCAGATCAGTCTGAGCGTAACCGAGCAACGCGTTAAGTGGATTCTTCTCACTGAGCGCAACCGAGCTGCTCAGCTACTTAACGCGCCCAGTATCTCTCTCTCTCTCTTCTACTCTACAGTATCTCTCTCTCTCTCTTCTACTCTACAGTCTCTCTCTCTCTCTCTCTCTTCTACTCTACAGTATCTCTCTCTGTCTCTCTTCTACTCTACAGTATCTCTCTCTGTCTCTCTTCTACTCTACAGTATCTCTCTCTCTCTCTTCTACTCTAGACAGTATCTCTCTCTCTCTCTTCTACTCTAGACAGTATCTCTCTCTCTCTCTCTTCTACTCTACAGTATCTCTCTCTCTCTCTTCTACTCTACAGTATCTCTCTCTGTCTCTCTTCTACTCTAGACAGTATCTCTCTCTCTCTCTCTTCTACCCTAGACAGTATCTCTCTATCTCTCTTCTACTCTACAGTATCTCTCTCTGTCTCTCTTCTACTCTACAGTATCTCTCTCTGTCTCTCTTCTACTCTAGACAGTATCTCTCTCTCTCTCTCTTCTACCCTAGACAGTATCTCTCTATCTCTCTTCTACTCTACAGTATCTCTCTCTCTCTATCTCTCTTCTACTCTAGACAGTATCTCTCTCTGTCTCTCTTCTACTCTACAGTATCTCTCTCTCTCTATCTCTCTTCTACTCTAGACAGTATCTCTCTCTGTCTCTCTTCTACTCTACAGTATCTCTCTCTATCTCTCTCTTCTACTCTACAGTATCTCTCTGTCTCTCTTCTACTCTACAGTATCTCTCTCTCTTCTACTCTACAGTATCTCTCTCTCTCTCTTCTACTCTACAGTACCTCTCTCTCTCTCTTCTACTCTAGACAGTATCTCTCTCTCTCTCTCTTCTACTCTACAGTATCTCTCTCTCTCTCTCCTACTCTAGACAGTATCTCTCTCTCTCTCTTCTACTCTAGACAGTATCTCTCTCTCTCTCTTCTACTCTACAGTATCTCTCTCTCTCTCTCTTCTACTCTAGACAGTATCTCTCTCTCTCTCTTCTACTCTACAGTATCTCTCTCTCTCTCTTCTACTCTACAGTATCTCTCTCTTTATCTCTCTTCTACTCTACAGTATCTCTCTCTGTCTCTCTTCTACTCTACAGTATCTCTCTCTGTCTCCTACTCTACAGTATCTCTATATCTCTCTTCTACTCTACAGTATCTCTCTCTGTCTCTCTTCTACTCTAGACAGTATCTCTATATCTCTCTTCTACTCTACAGTATCTCTCTCTGTCTCTCTTCTACTCTAGACAGTATCTCTCTCTCTCTCTTCTACTCTAGACAGTATCTCTCTCTCTCTCTCCTACTCTAGACAGTATCTCTCTCTCTCTTCTACTCTAGACAGTATCTCTCTCTCTCTCCTACTCTAGACAGTATCTCTCTCTCTCTCTCTCTCTTCTACTCTACAGTATCTCTCTATCTCTCTTCTACTCTACAGTATCTCTCTGTCTCTCTTCTACTCTACAGTATCTCTCTATCTCTCTTCTACTCTACAGTATCTCTCTCTGTCTCTCTTCTACTCTACAGTATCTCTCTCTCTCTCTCTCTCTCTTCTACTCTACAGTATCTCTCTCTGTCTCTCTTCTACTCTACAGTATCTCTCTCTGTCTCTCTTCTACTCTACAGTATCTCTCTCTATCTCTTCTACAATAGACAGTATCTCTCTGTCTCTCTTCTACTCTAGACAGTATCTCTCTCTCTCTCTCTTCTACTCTAGACAGTATCTCTCTCTCTCTCTCTTCTACTCTAGACAGTATCTCTCTCTCTCTTCTACTCTAGACAGTATCTCTCTCTCTCTCTCTCTTCTACTCTAGACAGTATCTCTCTCTCTCTTCTACTCGAGACAGTATATCTCTCTCTCTCTCTCTCTTCTACTCTAGACAGTATCTCTCTCTCTCTCTCTTCTACTCTAGACAGTATCTCTCTCTCTCTTCTACTCGAGACAGTATCTCTCTCTCTCTCTCTCTCTTCTACTCTAGACAGTATCTCTCTCTCTCTCTTCTACTCTAGACAGTATCTCTCTCTCTCTCTCTTCTACTCTAGACAGTATCTCTCTCTCTCTCTCCTACTCTAGACAGTATCTCTCTCTCTCTCTTCTACTCTAGACAGTATCTCTCTCTATCTCTCTTCTACTCTAGACAGTATCTCTCTCTCTCTCTCCTACTCTAGACAGTATCTCTCTCTGTCTCTTCTACTCTAGACAGTATCTCTCTCTCTCTCTCCTACTCTAGACAGTATCTCTCTCTCTCTCTTCTACTCTAGACAGTATCTCTCTCTCTCTCTCTTCTACTCTAGACAGTATCTCTCTCTGTCTCTCTCTTCTACTCTAGACAGTATCTCTCTCTCTCTCTCTTCTACTCTAGACAGTATCTCTCTCTGTCTCTCTCTTCTACTCTAGACAGTATCTCTCTCTCTCTCTCTCTTCTACTCTAGACAGTATCTCTCTATCTCTCTTCTACTCTAGACAGTATCTCTCTCTCTCTCTCTTCTACTCTAGACAGTATCTCTCTCTCTTCTACTCTAGACAGTATCTCTCTCTCTCTCTTCTACTCTAGACAGTATCTCTCTCTCTCTCTTCTACTCTAGACAGTATCTCTCTCTCTCTTCTACTCTAGACAGTATCTCTCTCTGTCTCTCTTCTACTCTAGACAGTATCTCTCTCTCTCTCCTACTCTAGACAGTATCTCTCTCTATCTCTTCTACTCTAGACAGTATCTCTCTCTGTCTCTCTCTTCTACTCTACAGTATCTCTCTCTTTCTTCTACTCTACAGTATCTCTCTCTCTCTCTCTTCTACTCTAGACAGTATCTCTCTCTCTCTATCTCTTCTACTCTAGACAGTATCTCTCTCTCTCTTCTACTCTAGACAGTATCTCTCTCTCTCTTCTACTCTAGACAGTATCTCTCTCTCTCTCTTCTACTCTAGACAGTATCTCTCTCTCTCTTCTACTCTAGACAGTATCTCTCTGTCTCTCTCTTCTACTCTAGACAGTATCTCTCTCTCTCTCTCTCTTCTACTCTAGACAGTATCTCTCTCTCTCTATCTCTTCTACTCTAGACAGTATCTCTCTCTCTCTCTTCTACTCTAGACAGTATCTCTCTCTATCTCTCTTCTACTCTAGACAGTATCTCTCTCTCTCTCTTCTACTCTAGACAGTATCTCTCTCTCTCTCTTCTACTCTAGACAGTATCTCTCTGTCTCTCTCTTCTACTCTAGACAGTATCTATCTCTCTCTCTCTCTTCTACTCTAGACAGTATCTCTCTCTCTCTATCTCTTCTACTCTAGACAGTATCTCTCTCTCTCTCTTCTACTCTAGACAGTATCTCTCTCTATCTCTCTTCTACTCTAGACAGTATCTCTCTCTCTCTTCTACTCTAGACAGTATCTCTCTCTCTCCTACTCTAGACAGTATCTCTCTATCTCTTCTACTCTAGACAGTATCTCTCTCTCTATCTCTCTTCTACTCTAGACAGTATCTCTCTCTCTCTCTTCTACTCTAGACAGTATCTCTCTATCTCTTCTACTGTAGACAGTATCTCTCTCTCTCCTACTCTAGACAGTATCTCTCTCTCTCCTACTCTAGACAGTATCTCTCTCTCTCTCTTCTAGTCTAGACAGTATCTCTCTCTCTCTTCTACTCTAGACAGTATCTCTCTCTATCTCTCTTCTACTCTAGACAGTATCTCTCTCTCTCTCCTACTCTAGACAGTATCTCTCTCTATCTCTCTCCTACTCTAGACAGTATCTCTCTCTCTCTTATACTCTAGACAGTATCTCTCTCTCTATCTCTCTTCTACTCTAGACAGTATCTCTCTCTGTCTCTCTTCTACTCTACAGTATCTCTCTCTGTCTCTCTTCTACTCTACAGTATCTCCCTCTGTCTCTTCTACTCTAGACAGTATCTCTCTCTCTCTTCTACTCTAGACAGTATCTCTCTATCTCTTCTACTGTAGACAGTATCTCTCTCTCTCCTACTCTAGACAGTATCTCTCTCTCTCCTACTCTAGACAGTATCTCTCTCTCTCTCTTCTAGTCTAGACAGTATCTCTCTCTCTCTTCTACTCTAGACAGTATCTCTCTCTATCTCTCTCCTACTCTAGACAGTATCTCTCTCTCTCTCCTACTCTAGACAGTATCTCTCTCTATCTCTCTCCTACTCTAGACAGTATCTCTCTCTCTCTCCTACTCTAGACAGTATCTCTCTCTATCTCTTCTACTGTAGACAGTATCTCTCTCTCTCTCTTCTACTCTAGACAGTATCTCTCTCTCTCTCTTCTACTCTAGACAGTATCTCTCTCTATCTCTCTTCTACTCTAGACAGTATCTCTCTCTATCTCTCTTCTACTCTAGACAGTATCTCTCTCTTCTACTCTAGACAGTATCTCTCTCTCTCTCTTCTACTCTAGACAGTATCTCTCTCTCTCTCTCTCTTCTACTCTAGACAGTATCTCTCTCTATCTCTCTTCTACTCTAGACAGTATCTCTCTCTCCTACTCTAGACAGTATCTCTCTCTCTCTTCTCTAGACAGCATCTCTCTTATCTCTCTTATACTCTAGACAGTATCTCTCTCTCTGTCTCCTACTCTAGACAGTATCTCTCTCTCTCTCTTCTACTCTAGACAGTATCTCTCTCTCTCTTCTACTCTAGACAGTATCTCTCTCTCTCTCTTCTACTCTAGACAGTATCTCTCTCTGTCTCAATTCAATTCAAGGCTTTGTTGGCTTGGGAAACATGTTAACATTGCCAAAGCAAACATCATACCTAAATATACATAACATATCAAATGTAAATACAAATAGGTGAGTGAAGTGAGTGAGTAAGTACGTGTAATATTTACAAATGTATTTAAATAGTAACTCTCTCTCTCTCTCTCTCTCCACCCTTCTCTCTCTCTCTCTCTACACCCTTCTCTCTCTCTCTCTCTCTCTCTCTACACCCTTCTCTCTCTCTCTACACCCTTCTCTCTCTCTCTCTCTCTCTCTCTCTCTCTCTTTCTCTCTCTACACTCTTCTCTCTCTCTCTCTACACCCTTCTCTCTCTCTACACCCTTCTCTCTCTCTCTCTCTCTCTCTTTCTCTCTACACCCTTATCTCTCTCTCTCTCTCTCTCTCTCTCTCTCTCTCTCTCTCTCTCTCTCTCTCTCTCTCTCTCTCTCTCTCTCTCCACCCTTCTCTCTCTCTCTCTCTCTCTCTCTCTCTCTCTCTCTCTCTCTCTCAGGATGGTACTCTCTACCACGTCATGACCCAGAATTGCGTCCAGGCCGTCGACCAGAGTGACAATGGAAGCCCCGCCCCCGCGCTGCGACCCTGCTCCGACTCCGCCCACCAGAAGTGGTTCTTTGAGGAGAGGGCATAGTCACGGGCCAACCAGGACCTTACCCTGTGAGTCAAGGGAGAAGCCTGGAAATCCCTTCTGAATGACCCCTGAATGCTGAAGTACCTCTTTCTCAAACCCACAAATCCACTGGTGGACATGTTTGGCATGGCAGTCATTTTGAGAGCCGCTCCAAATTAGGCATTTTAACCATAGGAAATATCACATTCCACCACTAGAGGGAGCCAAAGCCTCTTTTTGGTGTGTAGTTTATTTTTCTCTACCCCCTGATGGGATGAAATCATTTTGCAGGTGTTTTTTATTAGGACAGGCTTTTATATACGTAATCTAATAATAATATAGACAAAGTGCTAACTACTCTTGCATACCAGTGGCTGGGATTGAAAACACTTTGTACCTCTAGGTTATCCACTCAGCAACTACAGTACTGAGGGTGAGAAACTGAAGTCTTATGTCTTCATTAAGCAGTTTATCTGTGGGCTTTGATTTCAGAACGTACAGTTCGCATCGCAAACATATCGTTTCACTCGTTTCAATGATGTCAGTTTTACTTCTTATCAATGCAATGGGATTTTTCCCCAGATAGAATGGCGTTTGTGTGACTTTTAACAGCCATAATGTACAGGTTCATTCATTCATTTTTATTTCTGGTTCTTGATTTGTTTTCTTATGTGTCTGATTGTATTCTTCTAGTTCTTGACTGAGCTCTCAAATCAACTCAAGTTGATTTAATCGACTGTAAAACCGGGGGAAACTATAGACCAAAACAAATGTTTTTTTTAATACCTTTTAATCTATACCAATTTATGCACACAGTCCAAATCTACAGTATGAAGTGCCTTTACATGTGCAGAAAGAAGAGATTCATGCCTGGTGCAGAAACCCTTGACATGTTTGTACTGTTTATTTGAGATTTGTTTACTTATTGGTTGAGACGTCTTGTCCAGGACACTGAGGGGGGACAGTGAGACGTCTTGTCCAGGCCACTGAGTGGGGACAGTGAGACGTCTTGTCCAGGCCACTGAGTGGGGACAGTGAGACGTCTTGTCCAGGCCACTGAGTGGGGACAGTGAGACGTCTTGTCCAGGCCACTGAGTGGGGACAGTGAGACGTCTTGTCCAGGCCACTGAGTGGGGACAGTGAGACGTCTTGTCCAGGCCACTGAGTGGGGACAGTGAGACGTCTTGTCCAGGCCACTGAGTGAGGACAGTGCAGTCCATCCCTGTCCATTTTGCTGCGGTCACATCAGTGTGTGCGAAGAGACTTTGGTAGGCAGTCGTGGACAGATGCTGAGCCCCCCTGCTGTGCTAGAACGCAGCTGGCTTCCTGATTGGTTCTTCCCAGTTCTTCTCTCCCCCTATGAGGGCACTCCCATTCCTCACCTGTCCTGTTCAGGTGGTGTGGAGGTTAACGTGGGCTGGATAGGAATGTCCTCTCTCTCTCACACTGTGGTCCAGCGCTTGTAAACTTGTGAACAGGTACACACTCAATGGGCTCATATTATACACCTTCATAGTATGGTGTAGGTGTATGATTATATGCCCTCATAGTATGGTTTAGGTATATGATTATACACCCTCATAGTATGGTTTAGGTATATGATTATACACCCTCATAGTATGGTTTAGGTATATGATTATACACCTTCATAATTTGTTGTAGGTATATGATTATACACCCTCATAGTATGGTGTAGGCGTATGGTTATACACCTTCATAATGTGGTGTAGGTATATGATTATACACCCTCATAGTATGGTTTAGGTATATGATTATACACCTTCATAATTTGGTGTAGGTATATGATTATACACCCTCATAGTATGGTGTAGGCGTATGGTTATACACCTTCATAATGTGGTGTAGGTATATGATTATATGCCCTTATAGTATGGTTTAGGTATATGATTATTAGGGGTGTAACAATATATCGTGCCACAATATATCGCGGTACAGAAACGTCACAATACGTATCGTCAAGGTGAAAACAATATTGTGATGTTTATTGTATATCAGTGAACGCTGGCTACACAACGCTGGTAACAAACACGTCTTTTGTCTCTAGGCCTCTCCATGATATTACAACAGTTAAGCTCTAAATTCACAAAGTGTGTTGGAGTAGAGATGTGGAGAAATGCACTATTGGTGTGAACAGCATCACTACTGCAACGCTTCACACCTGCCCTTAGTGTATCGTATCGTATTGTTATCGTCAACCCAATATTGCGTATCGTATCGTGAGATTAGTGTATCGTTACACCCCTGATGATTATACACCTTCATAGTATGGTGTAGGTATATGATTAAACACCCTCATAATGTGGTTTAGGTATATGATTATACACCCTCATAGTATACCAGTAACGGTACCGTGTGGGTCAGCTGAACTCTATAAACGGACCATACTAGGTTATTATTGGACCATAAACGGACCATACTAGGTTATTATTGGACCATAAACGGACCATACTAGGTTATTATTGGACCATAAACGGACCATACTAGGATATTATTGAAGCAGTATCTCTTTTATGGATCGTTTGGTTCAATTTGAGTTGTTGAATGAGAGTGATACATGACGTCTATCGACCAATCAGCTCCACTCTTTCCTTCAATCTACGCCCGGAAGAGCGTTGTGTCCTTGCGGCCGCGCAGCCAGCGTGATAAATATTACATCCACTTCCTCTCAATGGGTTATTTATTATCTCCAGAGCCGTCTGTTATTCCAAGCATGTCCTCTAGTTGTAAACCACCCTTATATTGTATGCTAATTTCAGATGGTCTACGACCGCAGTCAAATTGATAACTGGACATTCGGCTGGTCTGGATCATAGATCTTTCACAGGTGGAAGGAGAAAGGCTTTTATATTATGGTGAAAGTGTGTGAACCTCCGTGTGTGTGTGTGTGTGTGTGTGTGTGTGAGAGAGAGAGATTGTGTTTGCAGGTGTGTGTGTGGTAGAGCAGCTTGTTTCATTGCTCTGTGTCACATGCTGTAATGCCATCCTATATGCAGCGCTGTGGTCTCCCTGTTTAGATGCTGAAACTATTCCAAAACAGGAAGTGACCTATGAATCAGCCCAGCTTGTGTTAATCGCTTAATCAGTGATGCTGGAATTTGAACTCCATGTCTTGTGGATTTACTTGCCGTCAAGAACACAAAGTGGCCTTATGACAAAACTCATCTTGAAATGAAGGATTGATTTTTTTTTTTGGGGTGGGGGGGTGTATGTCCATTGAATGGACACAATTTGTGACAAATGTAAAAGTTTCTTTGTCATGGTTGTAATTTTGAAGTTAACTCAAAACATAAAACCTTTGAGTAAGATACTATTGGTGTATATGAGTGCCTTATTACATTGTGTGCCACATGGTTTGGTTGCCTGTACACAGTACAGTATAGTACAGTGTATTTTGCATGCATGTTTTTATAGTCTTATGGATTATATTGCTTCCCCTTCCCCTTCAGTTACCATGCTATATAATATAGTTAATGTGCTATATAATATAATATAATATACTTCTGTCTGAGAACCATAGCAGCAGCACTTTGAAGCCGACCTACATGTATCTCTATAAAATTCTTAGTGCTCTTTTACCGTTTTATTTCAATACCTTTAACATTGTTCAATTAAATCTCACGTTGCTCCGGTTCAATGAGACGCGCCCTCCTCAACAGTGACATGGACCGACTGTGAGACGTCTCCTCCACGGCAGAGAGAGAGAGAGAGAGAGAGAGACAGAGAGAGAGAGAGAGAGACAGAGAGAGAGAGAGAGACAGAGAGAGAGAGAGAGAGACAGAGAGAGAGAGAGAGAGACGGGAAGATAATGAAAGAGAGAGCTCAAAGCGTATCTGATCGGTTTGAACACCAGCTGTGGAGTGAGATGGCGGAGTGTGGAGCTCGTGCCAAGTCGCCCCCCCTCCAACCCCCCCCCCCCCCCCCCCCCCTGGTGGTTTGATGTGAGGTGGGCAGGGCAGGGGGGGGGGCGTGGGCCCCCTGCTTCGTGCCGTCCTCTGCCAGGCTCTCTGGGGGGGGGCCCGGTCTCTCACGGTGATGCTGGAGAAACCCGGGGGTCCGTTCAAGAACAGGGAGACGTTGCAAAGTGTTGTAGATAGAAATGGAGCGTGTGGTGGAACAGAACCTGACGGGGTAGACGGTGATATCGCCTGGACCATCTGTGCTTTCTCCATGTCTCTGATCTCACACTGAGAAAATGAGGCCTTTTCAAGAGGGCGAAATGTTCTCAGAGTAGTCATTCAGGGGATAAATAGGGAGCCCATAGAGTTTCTCTCAACTATGTTTTTCTCGCACGAATCTCTGGCTGGAGCAGCGATACTGGGCACTTTCAGGACTGGGAGTCAAACTGGTGCAACGCTCACACAGACCGACACGTTCTCCCAGTAGAACACGCTGGAACGCCTCACGTTCTCCCAGTAGAACACGCTGGAACCCCTCATGTTCTCAACAGAACCCTTCATGTTCAGACAGGCGCTAATGCTACTGGGACTTCCTCAGGCTAGGCTTAAGCATACTATACTTGGCTGTAGTATTTAAGGCGAGGAGGTAGCATACTATACTTGGCTGTAGTATTTAAGGCGAGGAGGTAGCATACTGTACTTGGCTGTAGTATTTAAGGCGAGGAGGTAGCATACTATACTTGGCTGTAGTATTTAAGGCGAGGAGGTAGCATACTGTACTTGGCTGTAGTATTTAAGGCGAGGCGGTAGCATACTATACTTGGCTGTAGTAGTAGTAGCTATTCTGTATACTCACTTCAGATCTGCCAATGGAATTCTCTGAAAAGACATCTTTCCTTCCTCCCTTCCTTGATAATCTCTTGTCTGTAACACTTTATTTGAAGGGGCGTGCATAAGACTGACATGGCACTGTTATAATGCCGTCATGACACTGTCATAACAATGACATGACACATGAAGACTATAAATGTTGTCATTAAGTGTTATTCGGTCAATTGCATGGATGTATTAATAGAAATTGTCATGTTTGTTTAATGCAAAGTTTACATCATTTGAGATGTCTTTGTTATGACAACTTGACATTGTCATAACCTGTCATAAACGTGACCTAGCAGGCCTAATTATCAAAAAGAGGTGTGCATAAGATTGACATGACGCTGACACATGAAGTAATCTTTATGAATGTTTATGACTGTTGTCATGAAGTGTTATGACAGTGTCATGACAACGTCATGTTCGTCTTATGCACACCCCTTTTTGATAATGACAGGTTATGTTGTCTTGATTAATTTTGTTGTCATAACAAAGGCATCTCAAACATAGTCGGCTTTGCATTAAAAATGACATAATTGACTGAAGAACACTTAATGACCACATTCATAAAGATTCTTCATACATGTATGTCATGTCACGCTTATGAAAGCGTCATGTCGGTCTTATGCACACCCCCTCAAATCAAGTGTTACCCCTCTAACAGGGCTTGAAGGTGGAAGCGTTGTAATTGCTTTGCTGTCTCCCTATGCAATCCTGTCAGATAAGTGATTTCTCAAAGGAGCGGGGAAGGAAGTAGAAGTCAAACAGGGCCTGAGATTGGACCCGTGTACGAGGTACGAGAATGAAGTGTTCTTGAAAATAGGACGAATATGCGCATAAACATGGGGGGAACATTTAAATAACCTTGTAGGGCGATTTATTCTGACATAGAATTGAGTTAGAGCAGCGAGGTGGTACCGGCTTTGAATACAGTACATGGCAGTAATCTTCCGTAGTCAGCCACACCCTATCTGCCCTTTATGTGCATATAAATCAGTCTCCCCACAGTCTTACCCCTCGGAGATATGCAAGCTTGTCAGGGAGAGATGCCGTAGGAGTGAGACGCGCACGCACGCACACGCGCCTTTTCCCTCGCTGTATGTCACTTTAGTTTTATGTAATCCCCAATACCCAGTTGAGCTCAGGAGCATGGCGGTGGCTGCAGGCTCCATACATTAGATGACATACTTACACTTCCAGACGGTCTGCAGTAAACTGGGTGAGGATTCATGCAGTTATGTAGCTTCCAATGTTGGGGAATTAATATAAGAAATGTACCTCGTGTGAGAATAAACGGGTCACCATCTTTTGAAAGTGATGCAAGGGGTGACACAATCAATACATAATCTATCAACCGGCTGTACCCATGACGTAGGTCAATGCTTGTGCACCTCCCTACAAAGAACTCCTCACTCCACTAAACCCCTCCTGCAATCTTCAATCTGGACACAGCCTGCTTCTTCATACCCCTGGACTAAGCTGTGATCTATGGGAGACCCTGCTTCTTCATACCCCAGGACTAACCTCTGCTCTATGGGAGACCCTGCTTCTTCATACCCCTGGACTAAGCTGTGCTCTATGGGAGACCCTGCTTCTTCATACCCCTGGACTAAGCTGTGCTCTATGGGAGACCCTGCTTCTTCATACCCCTGGACTAAGCTGTGCTCTATGGGAGACCCTGCTTCTTCATACCCCTGGACTAAGCTGTGCTCTATGGGAGACCCTGCTTCTTCATACCCCTGGACTAACCTCTGCTCTATGGGAGACCCTGCTTCTTCATACCCCTGGACTAAGCTGTGATCTATGGGAGACCCTGCTTCTTCATACCCCTGGACTAAGCTCTGCTCTATGGGAGACCCTGCTTCTTCATACCCCTGGACTAAGCTGTGCTCTATGGGAGACCCTGCTTCTTCATACCCCTGGACTAAGCTGTGATCTATGGGAGACCCTGCTTCTTCATACCCCCTGGACTAAGCTGTGATCTATGGGAGACGGGGCCTTTTGCTCAGCTGCCTTTGGAATGTCCTCCATGATGTGAGGGTACCACAGACTCTGGGCTCTTTTAACACTGGTTTAGATTTATTTAGAAAAGCGTTTTGCATGCAATGTGTATATATTTTATATACAATACTACATTTTCTCTTTTTTCTTCGTGACTTGGTCATGTTTTCAAATTGAAAAGTGATTTATAAATAAAATTAATTGTTTTTTATAGTCCTCTGGCATTATTACATCATCTTGAATTGTTATCTGAATAGAACCTCATGGTTTCCCTGGAAACAAGGAAACAACATATTCAAAGAGCAATAAGGTATAATTACTGTACAACCTTTTTCATACTGCAATTGGGGCTTAGAAACAATTTTCTTCTGACAGGGCATACACAATGGACTCTGTTGTGAAGAAAATTCAAGGTATATTTCTAGTAATGAATCTTGAAGTTGAATATGATGCTTTGTCCACACAAATGTATGCAGACTGCATGCATCAATGACAATGATTACATACTTTTTCCTAAATGGCCAACTGTCAGATGATGGGTGAGGTTAGCTTGCTTGTTTAGTTCTCTTACTGCATACACTGCCTACTGTGTTATCAACCTCCCCCTGTCTTAGAACTGGACATCCGCCTGTATCGAGGACGGCATAGAAAGCGTGGCTTGCCAAATGATGATCATATAGATGATCCCCAGCAGAAGACTACAGTGAGAGGTATGAGTCTGTTGTGTCGTCACTTGTACCTGTTATCATAAGCTGGGTAATACAACGTGTCCAAATCAAAACACAAGCAATTGGATGTGTTTGACAAACCTAGGAAACTAGGACTACAGATCTATAGCCTAAGAACGGCTTGGCTCCGCTGGGTCCGTTAGCGTTAGCATCAACCATCAGCTATCAGACGCTGAGGAAATGAAGCCATTGTAATTAATGATAACGACTCCACTGCGGCCGTTGCGTTGCATTCGATGTCAACATCCAACGTTAGGGAATTAGGGAATTGCCCTTGGTTCATTTCTTGATTTTTGATGGATGCTGATAGTTGACGCTGATGGACGCAGTGGAGCCAAAGTGTAAGCCTGCATATTTCACGCCTGGACAGAGATGTACAGGATTCATTTCAGCAAGAATGATTAGTGTGAGAATCTCTAGTACGACGTCCTGACTGTGTGCTCTTCAACCAATCAGAGGAGAGGCTTGTATAAGGTGTGTAAGCTGAGTAGAATGTGCAGTAACACTTTAGAATAACTATCCCTCATAAATAGTTAATAGATCATTCACAAACTGTAGTTAATGAGTTATTAATGATGGGTTAAATATTTGTTAATAGTCAGTTAATGATTTACAGCTATTCCTAATAAATAGTCAATAGATCATCCACAACCTGTTAAAGGTTTGTTAATAATTGGTTAATCATTTAAAACTACGACTTATTCATATTTAATAGATAATGAACAAGCAATTAGTAAACTATTTAGTAAACTACTTGTTACTTGATTGGTAAATGACTTGTAAAATGTGTGTTAATAGTTGACCAACCTACAGCTGGCCCCATCTGGCCTTCCATCAGGGGACCCATATAAACACAAATGAATAAACGTTTAGAAGTGAGTAACAAATCATTATGTAAAGGTTAGTAACATGTTTTTGAATGATTTTTCAAGATGCCCACCCACATCCATTGTATGACCAAAACGGTGGTAGAGCAATTATCAACTTTCTCGAATATGCTAGCTTTGTCAACGTTTTGATCTGAACCATTGTATATGATCATAAGTAACCTTAAAACAGGGCTAAACATGCATTTTCCCTTTACTACTCCTTTAACACATCCTTAATAACCCATTAACGAACAGTTTGTGGATGATCTACCATTATATTACCATTACCATTTACCATGATCTATTAACTATTTATAAGGGGTAGTTATTCCAAAGTGCTACCGTAAGCACTGACCCATGGTCAATTAGAATTATCTGAACCTGACAAAAACAGTCCAGCCTGATAGAATAGAACGTTTATTTGCAATTTGTAACAAGTACGGTTACAGGTAGATTGCAATTCTTCTAATCACTTGTCCTTACAGTATGTTATCAGTGCTAATCACTTCTTCATTCCTCTCCAAGGTACTCAACTATACACTATTACTGGGCAGCCAACATCCACAAAATGATTCTATGGGTTAGAGAACCAACACTAAGTTGGTGTGAACTTGAAGCCAAATCCTGCCCGTCTACCTCTCTTTTGGCATTGCTTTCGTCTCAACTGCCCATTCGACCTACTCAATTCTCCAACAATCCAATTGTTGTTTCAAGTTTAAGAATATGGTACCAATTTAGACGTGCTTATGGATACCAAGGGCCATCTATTCATAGCCCCATTTGCAAGAACCATCTCTTCCTACCTCCCTATACTGATATAGCATTTTCTATGTGGCAGGGGTTAGGGCTTGTCAGACTAAAAGACCTGTATATTAATAATGTTTTTTGTAGCTTCAGTCAATTGTGTGAAAAATTTAGTCTCCCCAAAACTCAACTATTCCGGTACTTCCAGGTACGTAACTGGGCCAAACTGAATAACCCCTCTTTCCCCAATAGACCCCCTGACTCGGTAGTTGATTTAATTTTAGACATCCCCACGCCCCAAAAAGGTCTTGTTTCCAAAATATACACCTTGATTTCCCCTCTCACAGGAAACTCTCTAGATAAAATTAAACTGGCTTGGGAAGATGAACTCGGTCAAGATATAGATGAAGGTGTATGGGATCGAGCACTGGCTCGGGTGAATAACAGCACATTCCCCAGAAAAAGGGGAAAAATGTGGACCCTGAATGTACATTGACTTTCAAAGACCTGTTATTCAATAAAAATATTTTTTTTTTTTTAAAAAGGTTCCCAAACTGGCAATTTACTATACTATCTGTCGTCTGACCATCAATGCCTTATTAGTGAGTTTCCTTGTGACATCACTGTTCTGGCACCTGATGACACAAAGGGTGCCTGTCCAATCAAAAACACTGATTTAGTCTGACACAACTCAGAGGTAATTGTGAAAAGCGTTATTTTTTATGATGGACAAGCAGTTCTGAGCATGGCTGCTCTGGCGAGGACCAAGAAAAAAGACACTTATGTAGAAGAATCATCCGGTATGTTCTCTCACGAGTGACATTAGTTTGTACGTACAGTATGATGTAATTTCAGCCTACCCTGTATTACGTGGGTGGTGTGTTAGATTTCTACAAAGAAGCTTGGAAATCAATCTCTCAGAGAAAGCTCTTGCAGGCCACTTTCTCTTCAAAAGGTCATGACCTTAGTGAACTGTGTTGCATCAAATTCCACCCCTTTAGCAGTGGAGCAAATTAGTGACCTTTTCTGAGACTTTGACAATTTCCATTTAGACAGGTTTTTAGTTACCTTTAGTTCCTGCTTGGTGATTCAGCTCGTGCACAAAAAAGCTAATGGAATTGATTTGAATGTTCAATATCAGCAGTGATAGCCTTCCAAGCTAAACTAGTTTGATCCTGTCATCGCCACACAATCATGGCCTCCTAATCATCTCCAAATTAACTAATTCATCTCAACTTAGGCTGCTACCGCCACAGAGAATAAAACGATAGTTCGAAATAACACTGCCTGCTGTCTATCCAGGTGACAAGAGCCTTACAGACGGTCTGACGGTCCAGCCCAAAGCCGTAGAGACTGCCCCGTCCAGACCGCTCGATGCCAGCCCCCCAGACCTGTCCAGAGCTGGTAACGCCGCCAACCCGCTGCGTGGCCCCCAGCCCCCCTCTAGCCCCCTGACAGACCACCTCCACGCCACACCCAGCGCCCACCCTCTCCACCCAGAGAACAGCCCCACACCGGTGGACTCCCCCCTCTCCTCACTCGTCCCCTCCACGCCGGACCGCGCGTCACCACAGCCCGCCCCAGCCCAACAGGGGGCGCTGTGCGGAGAAGTGGACGCTCTGTTCATCCGAACGGTCACCGCCGCCGAGCTGGTGTGCGGGGAGAGGAAGTACAAGTGTTCGGGGTGTCTGAGGTACTACGACCACCTGGTGAATCTTCTGGGTCACATCGACCAGGGCTGGCGGGAGGGGTTCAGCTGCCGCGTCTTCTACAGGAAGTTAAGGAGCATGCAGGAGCGCGGGATGGCGTTGAGCAGCGCCGGCCGTGAGGTCGACAGAGAGCTGGGCTCCGCCCACGTGGCGCCCGCTGACGAGCGAAGAAGCCACACCTCCGCGGGCAAGAAGGCGGACATGATCCACAAGTGGCTGCAGAAGACTGATCTGACCGCCGTGCTACATTGAGAGAAGTGTACGAGTGTGTGTGTGTGTGTGTACAGTATCTGCGCGCACTATGTCTAGACTTCTTGCAATGTGTGTTTGTGGACGAGAATAAATAAACTGTACATAGGCTACAACTTTGCTTTTTAGGGGCCAGGCAGCGAAGTTGCCGGCACCCTATTGTATTTGCGGATATTATTATTATTATTATTATTATTCTCCATCTGACTCTGAAGTCTGACTTCCTGTGGAGAAAAAAATCACCAAACTTTTCACATAGCTCCAGTACTATACCCAAAGTCCTCAACCTGCATTGTAGGTCAATAAACCTGAAGGTGGCACTACAGCAACAGTCTAAAGTTTAAAACTTTAAACTGCTATCACTGTAAAACCACCACGTGAACATAGTCCCAAGTGAGACAAAACTTTCATACGCTCTGACCTTGCAGGAATTATGAAGTCCATCACTCTGATTTTTTCATGAACTGTAAAACCTATTAAACCTATCTCCTCACACATTTTGTTCAATTGACACCAACATTGGCAACATATCCAAGATGGTGTGATTTATTTCAGAATTTTATGTCAAAAAATGAATTTTTTACAGTATTCTGAATTATAACCTCAAACGGTCAATGGAAAATAACATATCTAAACCTAACTCCTCCCACATTTCTTTTTCAATTGCAACCAAAATGCACACACTGCATCATCAGACAGCCCACACCAAACGATCCAGACAGATTTTTGAAATATCAAAAACTGAGCGCATGATGCATCAAAATGTTTTACTATTAGCAATACTGTACATTTACTACAAATTCTCGCTCAATAAATATCAAATGTTTATGAAAAATCAGGGCAAAATTACCATGACATGGTAGATGTAGTGTGATTTCTTACAGAGTTTTATCTCAAAAATTGAATTCATGAAAATATGTTTCTCTAACCAACACTTCATACAGAGAAAACTACACTACCCACAATCCAACGCAAGCTCCATCAATGGGAGACATCCCTGTTGGCAACCCTACCCAGCCCCCGCAGAGGATTACAATGACTAAATTCATTGATTGGCCACTGACTGAGCACACAGCTGCTGAAGTTAATGTTCAATTATGAAGAAAAGCAAACAAAACCTGTAAAAATGAATAAACATATCTCATCCCACATTTTTCAATCAATTAACACCAAACTTGCTACACTGGATCTTCAGACTGTCATTCACAAACTCATTGACCAGATTATTGAATTATCAAAATTGATCTTAGAATGCATCAAAACGTTTTACAATACACAGTACTGTACATATACAACAGCTTTCTCTTTCCTTTGTTGTATATTATGAGACTCTGATCACTGCAGCCACTCATCCACATTTTGAAGGGCATACCATCATTATATGACGCAACTTCTATTGTTAGATCCTTTGTTTCAGTGTGTATACTTTAATCAACAAACATCTTTTCACGTGGGCTTTTACATATACCACACGTTCAGTGTTTATGATGAAACAGATTATGACCTCTTATCCTGCACCCTGGAGACTGGCTTAGTCAATTTGTGAAGCCAAACATGAGTTGTTGCTAATTAGCTCAGTGAGATAGAGGATGTTGCTTGGTGTCAGAGGTTACAAGGCTGCGTTCCCAATCGCATACTTCAACTTCTTACTACCAGTACCTACTACAGCTGCCCTTAGAAGGTATGTACTTTTCAAGCATAGGCATCCAATTGGGACATACTACCTTGTCATAACATTGCGCCTTGAAATTTGCCCACATCCGTCGCTGTCCATAAAGCGACATTCGTCTACAGCTGTCATGACTCGCACATGTGACGCACATTTCCGCTGCGCACAGGATTGTGGGTCAGAATAGCCAGAAAAGCCTGCTGGCTTGCATACTGCAAAATACGACCGGATGTAGTAGGACATCCTGGTATTTTTGCCATACTGCATGTGGCATACTATGTATTGGGACATACTACATCCTGTTTTGGCATACTATATAGTAGGGTAGTATGCGATTCGGAACGCAGCCCAAGTTCAATCCTCAACTGATGCAAAATGAACATTGGAATCAGGCGCGGATCTATGGGTGGGCCTGGGTGGGCCTAGGCCCGCCCAGATTGACAGCTGGCCCACCCAGTCAGATTCATGAAAATACATATTTTTTTATAATAAAATAAAAATAAAATATTTTTAAAGTTTAATTTTCACTAACTACCTTGAATGTGAATAGTGTTGTCTTGGAAATGATTAAAAGTATGTATTAATACTAATAATATTCAACTTCCTCTCTTACGTTTACATTGCGTCAACCGTCTTTTTCGTACTGCGTAAGTTAACGTCACCTGATTGGCGCCGGCGGGCCGTTGGTCAGTGCGCATGCGCTATGACGGCTAAACAGCTAACATTCACCCGCTTTCTTAAAAAGCCACGTCTGGAAGAGAATGACAGTTTGGACCAGAGGCCTTGTCCAGAGACAGAGTGGAGGGTCAGTTTGGACCAGGCCTTGTCCAGAGACAGAGTGGAGGATCAGTTTGGACCAGGCCTTGTCCACAGACAGAGTGGAGGGTCAGTTTGGACCAGGCCTTGTCCAGAGACAGAGTGAGGGTCGTGGTGAGATGTGTGCGGGCCCTGGGGATGAAGAAGGACAAACGGCCACAGCTTCAACATCTCGTGAGTGTAATGCTAACGTGAGCATACAAGCTGAAGCTCCACCGAAGCGACCCTCATTCCCACTGAGCAAAGACACGTCTAAAAGACGTCTTTTAGATGTCTTTTTCGGACGTCCAAAGACATCCAATTAGGAGCCAGAATGAATGTTTTTTTAGACGTTCAGATATTGAACCCGTTCTGCACGTCCACAGACGTCTTAGAGGGGTCCAAGCCAGACGTGTGAATATTGAGGGGTCCAGCAGACGAACACACGGGGTTCAGGACCGACGGACGTTATTAAGACATGATCTGAACGTCTCCCTGACGTTGCGTGTTTGCTGGGTGAGATCATCAATGTTGACTGGACGCTTGAACAACCTGACGCTTCTGTCGTTTGAAAGAGAACTAACAGAGACATTGGATCATGACGACATCATCAGTTTCTTCAATTCAAAACCCAGACGACTCCGCCTTGTATAACCAACCGATAAGGTAGGCCATGGTTTCATATCTGAGTCGGCTACTGTAGGCTATTGGCTATTTAATTTGTGTTTGTATGATTACAGCCCGCCGTGGCATGCAAGTTTATGATCAGAAAGCCTCTGATAAGCGAGGGAGTTATTTAATTGTGGTTGTATCCCTGTCAGTGCACTAACGAGGGTTATGCAACATTTGTTATTATCGCGAGACCGGTTATGTTCCATCCATTCATCTGGCTGCTCATACACAGGTCTAAAACGTGCGGTGATGAGTTTCACTCAGGCCTACCCAGATTTTTCCAGGCCTACCCATCAGCCACTTTCTGTATCCGCCACTGATTGGAATGTCAACTTTCTTATTGTCTTCCTATTCTCTCGCTTATTGCTCCTAAACTTGTCTGCAATTGCCTGGCCCCGCATAATCGCTGTGTAGCAGCTTTATTTTTTTTATATATTTTTTTAAACTTATAATGATCTTCATCCTCATGTGATATGTGAATGACTAGAAGTGGAGATGCACCAACACTATGTACTCCTTCTCATGTGGCCATGACTATCCAGGCTCCTGTATTTATCTTCTTCTGTGGGAAAAGCGTTGACTTTGATGCTTTTGGAAGGCTCGACTCGTAGGAGGTTTATGATATAAGAATCGCTGATTGGTATCTATTCTGAGAGCCATCTCCATGGCGATGGAGAGATCAGAACACATATCACTGGCCAAACTTGGGAGTGGGCCGCTGTCTTCCTCGCCAGGCAGTACCCGCTGTGTGTGTGACTTCCAGCCCAGATGAGAGAGAATTATTTAGCTAAAGAGGACTGTACACACTGTTCCCTAGGTTGCCTTAATACATTTTAATCACTTCTAGGACTTATGGTTCAATGAACAGTTTTATGAAATAGAACATAAATGTGTTTGTTATATCTTCATAATCCTTTGGGCATATGTAAATAGGGGATATCATTGATTATAATGTGAGAGCATGGTGTAAAGAAAATTATTATGTAAAGTATCATTATGAATTCAACGAAAACGGAAACCCATTTTATTCACCCCAACAGTGTGATCTTCACGGCCTCTTCTGACACGGCCACAGCTGCTCTGGCAAAATGCTCCTCAGAGCTTTAGGAGGTTGAAGTTCCTCCCAGAACGATGAACTTGTATTGATCCAAGATGGCAGCTTGGCATTGTGTCTCTGTTCAGTGTTTGTTGCTTGTTATTATTTTTTCTTGTTTTTATCATGATCTTTTTACTCTTTAGTAAGGTTGCATTTTAAACAGAGTAGCTGATATTTTTAACTTGTGGTAAATCTGAACAGTGCAACACTTGAAACTTGATCCGAGCTTCCAGGCCTCACTTCATCCGAGCTAAGCCCAAGTCCAGGCTCCAGCAGCAGCTTAGCTGTGAGAGGCCGGCTAGTACCACCGGGCCGAGCCCAGGCCCCATCAGCCGGCTAGCACCACCAGACCTAGGCCCCAGCAGCCAGCTAGCACCACCAGACCTAGGCCCCATCAGCCGGCTAGCACCACCAGACCTATGCCCCATCAGCTGGCTAGCACCACCAGACCTAGGCCCCATCAGCCGGCTAGCACCACCAGACCTAGGCCCCATCAGCTGGCTAGCACCACCAGACCTAGGCCCCATCAGCTGGCTAGCACCACCAGAGCTAGGCCCCAGCAGCCAGCTAGCACCACCAGACCTATGCCCCATCAGCTGGCTAGCACCACCAGACCTAGGCCCCATCAGCTGGCTAGCACCACCAGACCTAGGCCCCATCAGCTGGCTAGCACCACCGGGCCGAGCCCAGGCCCCATCAGCTGGCTAGCACCACCAGACCTAGGTCCCATCAGCTGGCTAGAACCACCAGACCTAGGCCCAATCAGCTGGCTAGCACCACCAGACCTAGGCCCCAGCAGCTGGCTAGCACCACCGGGCCGAGCCCAGGCCCCTTCACTGGAAATGCTATTGTACTGGAGTTCCAGCCCAAAAGATTGGGTCGCAGTAACGTCAGAGATAACAAACGCCAATAAACACCACCAACCACAGGTTCAATATACGACAGTAATCTTTATTGGAGTAGATAGCTAAAATCCATACGGGGAAACAAATGGGTCAAGCAGTGTTCAAGATGTTCACACACAGCACCCGTTTAGCCCCCGCCTACAAACACACACCCACAATGGGGCACTACTACACTCAGCCCACCACACCCGTGGGTATAAGCACTGCAACCTTATAACACTGCAAACATGATCAATATTGTATGTTTTTATGTTTCTGCAATGTCCTCTTGTGCAAACAGCACTTACAAACTCAAAAAAAGTGAAAATGACCATGTTATACCTTTAAAAGAATGGGGGGACTCGGTGCACTCCATACGACAGAGGGGCTTCACACAACGCCCGGACTGCATCTGTGATCAATCAATCAATCAATCAATCAATCAATCAATCAATCAATCAATCAATCAATCAATCAATCAATCAATCAATCAATCAATCAATCAAAGCTTTATTTGTATAGCGCATTTCCCAGAGGCAACACAATGCGCTTTACAGAGAACAAGGGAGGTGGGCATACGACCCACTCTCTACATATTCCAGAGGGAAGCAAAAAAAACAGTAATCACCCGGGGGCCAGATAAGTGAGCTGTAAAAATTCTTCCCTGACCCCTCTCAACAAGGCGATCGATCGTGATGAATTTTCCGAGGTTCTGTGGCGAGCCCTGCTTCCCCCGTGAATCATCCCTGTTTTGCATCCAGTTCAGATACCCTACTGTATGTCTCAGTGGGTACTGTATGAGTACGAGGCATGGATATGAAACACCGGGCAGCCATAACGATCTGGATGACCGTTGCTGTCACACCAGGGTCTCTGGCAGAGTTCTGTGTCCAGGTCAGGAACGGTGATGTCGGGCAAGGCAAGTTTATTTATATATTATTATTATATATAATTATTATTATACATTTCAGCCACAGGGCAATGCAAGGTGCAATTCAAGGGGTGAAATGAAGGAACGTGCAGCATATGGGGTCCGGGGGTGTGGCTTCCAGGGGTCCCCTGTCGGTGAGGTGTGGCTCCGGGGGGGTCCGTGTGTGGCTCACAGGGGTCCTTGTCAGTGAGGTGTGGCTCACAGGGGTCCTTGTCAGGGAGGTTTGGCTCCCAGGGGTCCTTGTCAGTGAGGTGTAGCTGTCAGGGGTCGTCGTTTCGTCTGTGAATATGATGTCATCGAAGCGCTCGCCAGCATGCGTCCCCGCGCTCGCTCGCCTGCTGCAGACGAAGGACCTTCGCCTTCGCTCTTCTCCCGGATCTGCTGCGTTCTTCTCGCTCGTTCTTCTCCCGGATCACGGGAACTGAATGGGGGTTTTCAAACACTTTCTGACGGCCCAGAGAGAGAAATGTGTATCATGTCTGGACTCCCAACAGTTTCAGAATCAGATTTTATTGCCAGGTAAGAATTTGTTCTGGTCAGTTGGTGCATAACACTAGTGGACAGACAACAGTCTACGCCAAAGACAAGGTTAGACTGCAGCATACCATCCGCTCTGCTGAGAGGGTGATCGGCTGCAACCTGCCATCCCTCCAGGCCCTGCACGCCTCCAGGGCCCTGAAGCGGACTAAGAAGATTGTGGCTGACCCCTCCCATCCTGGTCACAATCTCTTTGAACCACTCCCCTCCAGCAGGAGGCTGCGGTCCATCAGGACCAAGACTTCATGCCACATGTAGGCTATTTGCAAACCGAACGTTGAAACAACAGTTACATTTGAAACAGAACTATTTCATCAACTGCACGACCACTTCTGCCCCGCGGAGGACTGTGTTGTCTCTACAAGTAAATGGACTGCAGTGCTTTTCCACCTTAGCGGCACTCAAAGCGCTTTACAATGGCCTCTCATTCACCCATTTACACACACATTCACACACCAATGGCGGTAGCTGCCATGCAAGGTGCTAACCTGCTCATTGGGAGCAATTTGCTCAAGGACCCTTTGACATGTGGAGCTGGGATTCGAACAACCGACCCTTCGATCACTGAACGACCCGCTCTACCAACTGAGCTACAGCCGCCCCAAGTAAACTGAGCAGAAGTTGAAACTGGTAGTGCGGTCGGTGGAATGTAACCGTATGTAACCGTTTCAGCATTCGCTTTGCAAATAGCCGACATTTCACAGGACGGCATACTGACTCCAAGTAAGATTAAACCATGAGCTTCCTGTCTCGGAAAACGCTACACATCTTTGATCTTGCTCAATGCTTGAGCGATCAGTGGAATTATGCTCTCCATGTGTCAGGTTCATGTTAGACATACGGCTAATAGTAGACCACTATCCCTTTAAAGTGCATCCTCATTTTGTGTTCTCTCTCTCCCAGCCCCTGTGCGGTGGCTCCCATCCCTCCAGGTGTTGAAAACCGCTGCAGGTCACGCCCTCCATCGTCTGAAGCCAGCCAACCCTGTCCCTCCCCTCCCCCTCCCCCTCCCCCTCCTGAAACCTGGGCTTCGCCAGCTTCATCACCAGCGGCGCCTCCAAACCAAACTCCCGCCTCCAGCTCCGGCCCAAACCAGCTCCGGCCCAAACCATCTCTGGCCCAAACCATCTCTGGCCCAAATCATCTCTGGCCCAAACCATCTCTGGCCCAAACCAGCTCCGGCCCAAACCATCTCTGGCCCAAACCAGCTCTGGCCCAAACCATCTCTGGCCCAAACCAGCTCCGGCCCAAACCATCTCTGGCCCAAACCAGCTCTGGCCCAAACCATCTCTGGCCCAAACCAGCTCCGGCCCAAACCAACGACCGGGCCAAACCAACGACCGGGCCAAACCAGCTCCGGCCCAAACCAGCTCTGGCCCAAACCAGCTCCGGCCCAAACCATCTCTGGCCCAAACCAGCTCCGGCCCAAACCAACGACCGGGCCAAACCAACGACCGGGCCAAACCAACAACCGGGCCAAACCAGCTCTGGCCCAAACCAGCTCCGGCCCAAACCAGCTCTGGCCCAAACCAGCTCCGGCCCAAACCATCTCTGGCCCAAACCAGCTCCGGCCCAAACCATCTCTGGCCCAAACCATCTCTGGCCCAAACCAGCTCTGGCCCAAATCATCTCTGGCCCAAACCATCTCTGGCCCAAACCAGCTCCGGCCCAAACCATCTCTGGCCCAAACCATCTCTGGCCCAAACCAGCTCCGGCCCAAACCAGCTCCGGCCCAAACCAGCTCCGACCCAAACACACAACCGGGCCGAGCCAGCAGAGCCGCGTTCCAGGAACGAGACTGAATTTTTTAACATCTATATCTGTGTTCACATTTGACTAGATCAAATCCTCAAACACAAACAATAGATGCACACGCTTTGGGAATCTCAACAACATACGTTTTCAGTCTCAGTTCATGGACACAGGCATTGACATTGCATTTGTTTTGTTGATTGTGTCTCTGTGTAAAGTCATCACTGTGAAGGAGGGAAACCTCAGTGCTTCACGAGTGTAAATAAATGTTTGAAATTAAATTAAATGGATCAGGAAACTACATCTCTATATATGGCGACTGCCAATTATCGCAGACATCAAACAGAATTTTGCCGATGCCTCACTGTAGCTTTTGGCTTCAGCATTCCTGCCATCTGCAAGCCCCTCACAACACACACACACACACACACACACAGACACACACACACACACTGAGCATGCTTACACAGTGGATCATTCTGTCACCTGCCTCTAATTCTGCTCAATTGAAAGGAGGAGTCGCTCACTTGGGTCGTATTAACCGTGTACCCCTGGCTCCGTTGGCGTGGAAGTGTTTTAAAAAATAGTTTGCCAGCCGTGAAATTAATGACTCTAGTCTATTAATCTTATCTGGCGAAGCACAGACGCTGGATGAGGAGCAAGGAGAGGAAAAAAAAGGAGTTAGAATCAGTAGAGCTCCAAACGCAGGCTTCAGAGCAAGTGCTAATATTCTTTTAAGAGCAGCAGAGCTGGTTCCAAACCGCAGTGGCGGTAGCAATATCTCCATACTTAATTAATCGCACATTTTTAAGGTGACGATAAAAGCGGCGGTTGAAAAAAAGTGAAGACGTGGTCTAAAATGGCAATTCATCAGCGGCTCAGAAGCCAAAAATACGCAGCCAGATGACATCCATCCATGTTGGTATGGATCTTTTTTTTTTAAGATATTTTTTTAGGGCTTTTCAGCTTTTTAATGGGACAGGACAGTTTAGAGAGACAGGAAATGTGGGAGAGAGAGAGGGGAGGACATGCGGCACAGGACCCGAGCCGGGGTCCGCCGCGCGAAGGACTAGTCTTCATATGGGACGCGCCTTACCCGGTGAGCTACAGGGGCGCCCCGTTGGTATGGATCATTGATCAATCTTGGATCTCATGGGCGAGTTAGCTGACCTCAGGCTTTGGTTTGAGAGCAGTATCTGAAATTCATGTTCTAGGGCGCAGCTTTACCTTAGCCATCTCCCGACCGGGTGGGGGTGAGGTGGAGTTTGATGTGGGGCCGAGCAGGGGGGGGGGTGCCGGTGGCCTAGCCAAGCCATTGACCTTTCAGGCGGGGCTGATCGACGAGGCTTGTCGCCGCACGGCTCTCCGGAACCTTCTCTGTGCGCGAGACGGGAGACGGGAAGCTCACACAGACAAGAAACGCTAATTGCTTGTGGCTGCCAGCCCCCCCCCCCCCCCCCCCCCCCTCTCCAAGCCCCCTACCCCTGGGGTACTCCTACTGTGGGACCACACCGTCACGGGGGCTGTAGGAGGGGGGACTCACATGAGGGACCAGGGGAACATGACGACGAGCGCCACTGGGAGTCAGTGTGGTCGGTAATGCGCCGAGCGCTTCAGCGTTCCTCTCGTTTCCTGAAGGAATAATGACCTTTATCGGTGGCGGGCACAGACATTTTGGGGGGCAGGTGCTCAGTGAAAAATGAGTGCACCTTGCGCGGGTGCTGACAGATAATTTGTATTTAACGCAAAGTTGCCTGTACTTTTCCTTTGACACATCTCTCAATCAGCCTGATCCTTTTTTCAACGTTGTCGCTCTCTCTTTCCCAAAGCTGTTCTCCTTGCATCGTGTTTTCACACCCGCCTGTCTGTGACTGAGAAGGTGTTGGGCTAATGGTGCTGAGGATCACACAGGGGTGCGTCCCAGTAGTCCATCACAGAAGCCTCTCCTCGTCTCCTGCCACTCCTCCCTCTGCACATCTGAAAACATGTCAGGGGATCTCCTCTGTGAATGAAATTCAAGTCTCACCAAAGTGTTCTGTTTTCCTACTTGACTGTTGTTCTAACTTTGTAGTTCGTTCTCATAGATCAGTCTGTTAAAACTACAAATTCTTCCTGTGTGACATCACTTCCCTGTCCTCTTCATCCTGAAACTATGTCACTTCCTTTTTCACTGTATAACCTATCGACCTCGTCCACATCTGACTCACTCAGCCCGGATTCACTTCCTGTGCTAGAGTCCGACTCTGCAGAATCACAACAGAATAAAACTATTGTCTTTGTTTAAAACCAGCTTGACCGACCACTCAGCGTGTTCTTTGAAATCTAAACTAAACCAAGTGAGATTTTTCCTTTACACCTCTTATCAGTTATCAAATGAGGAGAGGGAGAGGAGGCGTTTAGAGAGGAGAGGAGGCTACTTGAGACTATTAGGATGCGGCCGGAGAGTGCGATGGCAGGTGGCCTCGCCCGGGGGCGCTTAATGAAGAGAGTCGGCATGATTATCGATCGCCTCGGTCACCCGATGCGTGGCTGGGGATCCTTAATGGGCTGAAGGAGTAACACACACACACACACACACACACACACACACACACACACACACACACACACACACACACACACACACAAGGTAGCAGCACTGCAGGTGTGTGTGTGGTGATAGGGCTGAGGGTTAGATTTCTGTAAATGTAGAGTGTCCATGGATATTGTTTTAAAAAGAATCAATAACCCGTTGACTTACTAGTGGTTGTGGGGATGAAGCAAAGGTAAAGTCCCGTCACTTCCTGCTCCTCCCTGTGAAGCGGTTTCGCCCTCTGGCCTGTTGTGGTGTGAACCGTCTGCCTGAATCTCAGGCCTATAGGCCCATGTCGACCTTTGTGAAAAGGTTTCAAGTCTAGTCTGTCTTACGAAGGACGTCTTTATTCAAACAAAACCTAACTTATATAAAGTGGATATCACGCGGGCGGTTGTAGCCTTTTTAGCTAATAAAGCTAGCAAAAGCCCTCCAACCATCGAGATTTATTAAAGTCGCACTGAAACAGACGTTTGAGATCATCTAACTTCCTAGTTTGACGTATTTCTGACTCAAACAAGCTATGAGGGTGGGACATGCGTTTAGAGGAATTTGATTGGAACATTGACAAGTGGACGGGTTTTAAGAACTTTAGACAGATTCGATAGAAGGATAGGGTTGATTGACGGGTGGATGTCATGAGATTATTGGCCTAAAATCTAAGGTACCTGTTGTCGTCATCGCACGTGACCTACCGTTTTCCAGGAAGTAAGAAATTATATACTTTGATATAAGATTACAACAAAAGTTGAATTTTGTAATTTTTTTGGTATACATCGTTCAATAGGTGAACACTATGACCAATTATGTGAACCAAAATGGGACAGAATGCTTTTTTCATTTCAGTGCGACTTTAAGCCTACTTAGGCTACTTCCAGCTGGTCCTGCGGTCGGGACTTTGCCTAGGCATGTGCTTCTGCTGGGGGGTTCTAGTGTGCCTAGCCTGCCTAGTGCTCCACAGCCATTTAATATTCTCTCAGTCATGAAAGCGCTACAATGTGCATCACAAGGAAGTAGTTTGGCCCCATCACTGTTCTGCAATGTTTTCTCAACATCAGCTGCATATCACAGCCTTCTCAACCTCCTCACTTCCTGCCTGCCTGCCCGTGGCGTGCTTGCGTTGGCTGGGTAATGCATCTTAAAGCCGACCCATCAAATATGAATGAAACAACTGATTTTCTCATTTATCATTCATGACTTGTTTAGCTTTTTTGCCTCATTAAATATTTTGGGACGTTCTCTGTTGCGAACTTGCTTGTTCTGCAGCATGGACAGCTTTATATTAGATGAAATGTTCTGTCACATTGCTATGATGTATTGCAGTATAAATATAAGTATAAGTAAAAAGTTCTTGTTTGTGTCACATGAATGCCAAACTCATATTCAAATATCCACTAAAACAACCCACCAAAACCAACAGAAGACACAAAAAAATCCTTATACCCTCAGGAATTTCACTGTTAAATTATAAACAGCAAAAAAGATTGCCAACCAAGCACACTTTACATTTTAATATTGTGTGTGTATTCTGATATTGTACAGTATGTTATGTTTTCTACTTCTGTAAAACCAATTGACTCACAGCATGCTGTGATTGTGGGTGTGTTTGCGTGCAGGGCTGAAAATTAACACCTGCCACCGGCCAAATGCAGGTAAAATTTCCAATTGGCGACTAGATTTCGGAGGCTATCTGAAAAATATATATACTTGGCCGGTAGATTTTTTCATCTACAGTCCCCTTGGCAGGTGACTCACCGTGAGCGTGTGTGAGTGGGCAAGTGCACACATACGTGCCTGCATGTGTTGTGCAGTGTGTTGTGTGTGTGTTGTGTGTGTGTTGTGTGTGTAGGCCATGGCCATACATCACGTCTGAGTACAGTAAGTGCTGGTGTACTTGACTCCACCCCACCCAGACACCAGGGCTAGAGCAAACTCATTAGAACCTGCTCAGCTGCATTCACAAGCCAACAGGGATCAATAACGTCTGGTAGCCGTGAGTGGGAGAGGAGGAGGGACACACCTCCGGAGGCTAGTAGTCCAATCACAGAGAGAGAGAGACAGAGACAGAGAGAGAGACAGAGAAAGGGAGAGAGAGAGAGAGTGAGGGAGAGAGAGAGAGAGAGACAGACAGACAGAGACAGACAGAGAGAGACAGAGAGAGACAGAGAGACAGAGAAAGAGAGAGGGAGAGAGAGAGAGACAGACAGAGACAGACAGAGAGAGACAGAGAGAGAGACAGAGAAAGAGAGGGAGAGAGTGAGACAGACAGAGACAGACAGAGAGAGAGACAGAGAGAGAGACAGAGAAAGAGAGAGGGAGAGAGACCAGGGATGGCACCCGGAGTAGAGGATACCTAGGCCCACACATGTATAAATCATCGGCTGGCTTTTAACCTTTCAGGAGCAAACCCTTATTTGTCTCCAGCGGTTGGGAGTCCATCTGTAATGGATGGGGGTGGTGGTGGAATGTCCCCCGGAGGGTACGCCCCCCACCTCACCCCACCAAACTCCCCCCACACATGTACGTAGTCCATCAAAGCTGATGAGGACTTCCACATCTGAGGTTTTTTTAACGGTACGCCCTCTGCTGGCTAAAGTGTGCAGCGGTGGCCACCATAAGGAACTATTATAATAATCTGAATAATGTTTATAGTTGGGCACCAGACATATAAATGATCGATGTCAATACTTAAAATTAATCAATTAACTATTTAAATTAGGTTATATATCTGGGCACACACTGTGTGTGTGTCTGTCCTGCAGGTGGACCTCTTTTCAAAGACTCTGCTGCTGGTGCCCATTCACCTGGAGGTTATACACTGGTGCCCATTCACCTGGAGGTTATACACTGGTGCCCATTCACCTGGAGGTTATACACTGGTGCCCATTCACCTGGAGGTTATACACTGGTGCCCATTCACCTGGAGGTTATACACTGGTGCCCATTCACCTGGAGGTTATACACTGGTGTCTGATGACGGCAGATATAACCAGCAAGAAGATCGACTTGTACGACTCCCAAGGCATGATGTTCACAGAAGATGCCCAGGTGGACACACACAGAGACTTACACTCATTTTACCACAGTATTATCTATTTACCAATCCCCACTTCCCCTCCCTCTTAAGTCAGAGATGGATGATGTGTGTCCTAATCTATTGACACTTAAATATCTAGTGACTTTCCTATTTTTCCTACAGCACATCCTGGAATATGTCAAAACTGAGGCGAAGGAGAATTGGATGCGACTGGATGGTGTTTGTTAATGAGAAGTGATGACGTGGGTATGGATGAATGCGTGTGTATGAAACGATTGTGTCACCATTCATAGCACAGTAGAGATACAAAACATTGACGATAGATACAAAACATTGATGTTCAGCCATGCAGTGATGCCTGCAGAAGTCCTTTATCTGTCAATAACTCTTTGTCTCCCTCTATTGATTAATTCCTCAGCAAACAAACAAAAACGACTGGAGCGTTTGTCTTGGAGGGACTAGCATGCTAATTTAAATTCTCTGCTTTACAGTATCAATTTGTCGATCTGCCAGTTGTTAATTATCAATGAAGCTGCTGCCACCAGTCTACCCCATCTCAGGTTCCTCTCGACTGTCGGTGCCTTGCCTTGGGGAAGTCCTTCCATTTCTCCCAGAAGGACGTGCCCAGAATGAGGAAGATAATCTACAGAGAGCTGTAACTGTCAACGGGATTTCTGAGGCTTGCTGGCCTCCTTTCTTCTTTCCCTTATCAGAGCTCTGCACCGCTCACCAATCAAGAGAATGGACTTCTGTTCCACTAGATGCTACTCACAATAAACGGCATCTTTCCTGTGCCTAGTGTAGGCAGCATGGTACAACAGTGTAGTGATGTCTAGATTGCCTCGTTAAATGTTGTCTTTTTTTCTTTATTTCAACGACTTTAGAGTTTATATACTGTTATGGCCCAAAGGTCAATAAATGAAGGCTGAAACTGAACGTGTTGATGTGTCTCTAAGTCATTGTTCCATTTTCCTTTCGTTACATTTTTGACATGAGTTTACAGTATGTACCGTTATGGAGCAAAGGTCAATAAATGAAGCCTGAAACTGAACACACAATGTAGTTTTCGTTGACAGGTTTTACCTTGTGGTGTAGATCTTGATGGGTATTGGGTCTGTCATAGAGATTTAGGCTTTTCAGAGATCATTGGCATGGCTTTTTGTTGTTTTGTTGTTTTTGTTTGTTGTTTTACAGTCTCCCTCTATCCCTTGTTTGCCGTTTTCTACTCTTTGAAATTCCAAACACCCCTGCCGTGGTTTTATCATTTATAACAGGATGACATCTCCAGGGGGGGACACACCCCAGACAGGATGACATCTCCAGGGGGGTACACACCCCAGACTTTCTGTCTGGCCTAGTGTGACCTTCCATTGTCTGTGCAGAAACCTAGTTGAGATTTACCGCTCTTTCTAAAATCACGTGTCTGAACTCTCGCCATTGTAGGTGATGTCTGCCATTAATTATGACGTGTAATGATGAGTTAGCCAATCAGATCTTAGAAACGTCATATCCGTGTATAGCCTATAAGACCGCACAAGACCAAACTACTGGACTTCTTGGATGAAACACTGTTCCTTGTGTTCCACTGGGAAGTCCTGTTGCAACTGTATGTTTTCCAAATAAATCAGATTGAACCTTTTTGAGCGAACCTTGGCAAATCCTTTTACTTTTGATAGTTACATCAAATTTATTCCATTACAGGTAATTTCACAGATTTCACTTTACTTGAATGTTCAGGTATTATCCTCACCTAGTTCTGAATAGTTGTGCGCCATTTCTAACGACTGAAGCTTGTCGATGGTGCTCTCGCATTGTCTCAGGCTGAGCTGGACGTTCTCTCCCTCCTCCCGCTCACGTTCCAGGTGACGGTCCGGTCTTCGCCGCCCTGATCAACATCCAGTCTTCTCTGGGTGATAAGGATATTGCGCAGACGGCCATCCCCTGGTCCCTGCCACACTCGTCTCTTGAAAAATAAGCGATTAAGCTATCTACTGTCAACATCGAGCACCGAGCTTGGCAGGGCTATGAGGAAGCATCCCTACCATTGTTTTGTTAATGATCTACTTACAGGGTTTACTTGCTGGTTTGTGTTATTTCCCACCTGCATCTCTGCTCTGAATGAGCCGGAGGTCAGGGACAGGTTGTCGGCTAGGGAGGTTGAAAACGGCAACATGATCGGCCCTTATGATTCTCACCCCTGTTGGACGCGTCATATTAATCCCATTGGTGTTGCTACTCTGAAGTCTTCTGGGAAGAAACATCTGATTATTGATTTTATCTGCATGATGATAGCGCTCTCAGTATTAATAGCCCAATTCCCCTCGAGCCGTTTTCCATGTTCTACGCTACCGTTGGCCACGCCATTCAGTTCACTAAAGCTCAATGAGATCACTTTTTATAGTTCAATATTCACCTTTACTTGCTATTAGTTTATGAATTGGCCTTAGCAAGACCCCCACAATCCTTTTCGTGACATGAGACTACATGAGACCATGTGAATTAAGTATTTTAGTATTTCGGTGTACTGGCTAGTACACTGGCGGGAAATCTTGTGGCGGAAGCGGAAATAACGCATTTTGTGGTTGACCATTTTGATGTCTCATGTAGCTTAAAGCTAGCTGGTAGGGGCGCGTGGCTTGGCAAGGCTGCAGTGGCACCTTCTTGGTGTATGATGACCCTGCAACTCTTTACTGATGCAGATCCCTCGGTTGGTTTTGAGGGGATATTTAAGGACCAATGGTTTGCGGATGTTTGGCCAGTTTGCCCTTCGATTTACTGCTCCTTTGGAGCTGTATCCTATCATGCCTCCTCTGGGGAAACTCTGGTCTCGGACGCAAATCTTTGTGCTCTGCAATCATGAGGCTACGATTAACAGTATTAATAAGGAAGAATTTTTACAGCTCACTTATCTGGCCCCCGGGTGATTACTGTTTTTTTGCTTCCCTCTGGAATATGTAGAGAGTGGGTCGTATGCCCACCTCCCTTGTTCTCTGTAAAGCGCATTGTGTTGCCTCTGGGTATGAAATGCACTATACAAATAAAGCTTTGATTGATTTGATTGATTGATAATAAAGGGCGCTCCTCGGTTCCTTGCATTAATAGGGTTGTTACGGGTCACGTGGTCCAATGTTATGGGTAATTTTACTCTGCGCAGCACACATATTGTAGCATAGCTTTGCCAGGCTAGACCCAGACCCAATAAAAAAAAAAAGCAAAGGTTTCTGTAAATCCTGCATTTATTTAAATTCAGTCAAATCTAAAATGCCTCTGGACGCAATTGGATAGACCTACAACCAATCAGAGCAACGAAACGTGGATTAGTAATCATATCATATCGAGTAGGTGCAGTTGGATTAAACTCGCCCCATATTAGATAAACGATTGTGATTGTCTCAACCAATATCTGGTCAGGTTGAAATCAGTTTGAATGGGTGGATGTCCAGACTGATCTACGGAGTGAAACAGAGTGTGAGCTCACATGATCAGGATGGCAACGCCTGTACCTGGCCTGGATAATACAATTGTTGACTCCCTGTCCCGATTTAAATTTCAGTAATTCTGAGCCCTCTGCTCCCGCGCTGCGCCCCAAATCCTGCGTCTCCCAGCCTTCGCCCAAACTGCCCTAGACTAGACGGGACTCTCCGAACCTATGGGACCTCTGCTACTCGGTACATGAGATCTGTACTTGTGAGGTTGATAGTAAAAACTGTACAACTCTGCGTGGGTTCATTTAACTTCTGTATGCTTGCGTCCTTATCTTAAGATCATGTATTTCTGATGTCATGGCATGCTCGCCGATACACTGATTTCGATTACTAATTTCACATAACCTTTTCACATAACTGTAGAACGGCCTCTTACAGGATGTATGCTGGCATCCTTAAAGTCGCACTGAAATGAAAAAAGCATTCTGTCCGATTTTGGTTCACATAATTGGTCATAGTGTTCACCTATTCAACGATGTATGCCAAAAAAATTACAAAATTCTACTTTTGTTGTAATCTTATATCAAAGTATATAATTTCTTACTTCCTGGAAAACGGTAGGTCACGTGCAATGACGACAACAGGTACCCTAGATTTTAGGCCAATAATCTCATGACATCCACCCGTCAATCAACGCTATCCTTCTATCGAATCTGTCTAAAGTTCTTAAAACCCGTCCACTTGTCAATGTTCCAATCAAATTCCTCTAAACATATGTCCCAACCTCATAGCTTGCTTGCGTCGGAAATACGTCAAACTACTGAAGTTGGATGATCTCAAACGTCCGTTTCAGTGCGACTTTTTCTGAGATCACAGCAGGCTTGCTTCTTATCATTATGAAAGAATGAGCGTGTATGTGTTAGAGATCATATACTGTACCCACTAATTAGGCTGACAGTTCTTTAATAATAGTTTGAGCTGTAATGTGCGACTCTGCTACTCTGGCTCCACTCGCCACTTTACCCTGTCCCCTCGTTCCGTAGGTCCTAATTACCAAGTCCATCGGCTGACATCCAACCCCTAAAACAGCGGCGACACGTCGACTTCCTGTCACTCCTCCTGCAGACAACGGCTGCGTTCCGAATCACATACTTCCATACTATATTGTTTGCCAGAAAAGGATTTAGTAAGTCCCATATGCCAAATGCAGTATGGCAAAAATACCAGGATGATCCACTACATCCAGTTGCATGTTTCCCCTTCCTCAGGCTGCTTTCGTATATAAGAATTTGTTCTTAATTGCTTGCCTGGGTAAATAAAGGTTAAATAAAAAATTTAAAAAAAAAAAAGCAAACCAGCATGCTTTTCTGACCCACAATCCTGTGCAAGGCGGAAGATTTGTCACATCCACTGAGCCGCTGAGATGGCACAGATGAATGGCAGCGCATTGACAGTGCAATGATGATGTGGATTAGCAACATGTGTTTCTAGTGTTTCTATCTGTTTTTTTCTAGTATCATTATCAATTTAGCAGTTGTCAAAACAAAATGCCCACTGTTATGCCAGCTAGTGTTCCCAAATAAATGTTCCCAAATAAATGTTAAGCTTGTTGAATGGATACGTTATTTGACTGTCTGTTGCCATTCAGACACGACCATCAGTTTATATGAATAGTTTGCTTGTTTTTCCCCTTATGTAACAGAAGAGAAACATATTTACAATTGGGATATTTGGAAACCCACAGTAGATTCTCTCGTCTGAAAATAAAGTAAAAAACGTAATTAAGTAATATAGGCTATTAATCTACCAAGCTGATGAGCAAAGGATTCTGTGAATTTGCTTGAAGTAGGCTTAGTGTGTCCCATTTGTATGCATACTACAGACCAAGTACGTACTTTGTAAGAGCAGGTGTAATAGGTACTAGTAGTAAAAAGTAGAAGTATGCGATTCGGGACGCAATCCCCATTTGGGTTCAAAGGGGACACGTTTGACTTCCTGTCCCTCCTGCTTCCTGCAGACACCATTTGGGTTCAGAGGGGCCCCATTCCTTTTCAAACTACTGTTCCCTTTTCGTCGGGCCACTTTCACAATCACGTTCCCTTCAGGGCCGTCGGCACCTTCTCTCACCTGCTCTCATTCGCCACATGTTCCATTTCAAACAGCTGTTCTCTTTCATCTGCCACAAATTCACTTCTCTTCACAGATCTAATGAGAATGGAACGGTGTAAGCAACATGGTGGAACCTATACAGTTGGTGGTGCCCCAGCATTCACCGAACACCCTAGCCCTAAAACGACCAGAGAAAGAGACATTAGCTCTGCTGTGTGCACAATGTAGGAGCTAACAGAAGAACATTTCACTACCTGTATGATGTACTGTAGTATGCGACAAATTAAGATGACTTTGACCTGTCCTGTATGATGCTATGATGCTATGAGGAGGAGTGAACCGGAGGAGGGAACAACTCTTTGGAATGAAATTCAGCCTCCTCACACTCGCTCCTCACACAATCACTTCTTGTTCGTACAGGCGTGGCAATGTGACATAGACAAATCACGTCTCCCAAAATAATTTCCATTGTTTGAAGTACATCAATACACCACAAAAGTCCCTCAATTCAAAGAGATTATCTAAGATGTAGCACTTATTTCTGTGTGGGCATAAGACCACCCCCCCACACACACACTTATCAACACAGTATACCTGGCAAGATCCATGTGGCCTAGTTAGAGTTTCTCATTCTCGCCCAGCAGAAATAATATTCTCTTAATCTTGAGACATATAGGCTAACCTTTTTTGACCTCAGTCAAACACCATGTTTTCACATTGAATAAGGCTAGTGATATAGAATAACTTGTTTATACCCCTTCACATGTGCAGCACATGACATGCATACCGGATACAAAGATAATGTTTCATATTACCGGATATCTATAAACCCAACGCAGCCATGTCCATGGAACTGTATCTCCTCTGTATGACATTACAGTGTTGTCTGAGGACGTTAAGAGGACGTTTTTATCTGTTTTTTATGCTGTGCCACCACTTCTGTTCAAGAAGTATAACTGTTATAGCTTAGATATTTACACTGTATGAATCCTGGGAATAAGATGAACATTTCAAGATATAAAATGTCTGTGTATCTTAAATACTGTAGGAGTAGTGACAAGCAAGAAAATTGGTATGAATTTGAAATGACCAACTGTCGCTAGAGTGGAGCTCTCAACATTCCGCTGTTCATGTGAATGGGGAGCATGGTTTTCAAACAACACTGAATATTTTAACCAGGCCAGGTCCAGCCTGGCTTATGTGCGTGGCTGGCTTGTTTCTGTTCAGGACTGGTAGAATGGAAGCTAGTCATGCCACTGAAATAGCTGTGAATTGAAATGACATGAAATAATGTCTGATAAATTAAGATAGATCGCCTGGAGACATCAGTTCCATTGCTTCCAATGCGAATCCAGCACAATAAGAGGAGGATAGCCAGTTAGCTCATGAGCTCACAACAACTAGCAGCAGCTTCCATAACATTAATGGTAGCAGTCAGTGGCTAAAGCAGTTACACTGATGATTCCTGTAACGTTAGCTATTTTACTGCAATTGGTTCAACTGTTTCTGGACAAAGGTAAGGGATAAAAAGATTGGAGTGAAAGGATGAACGTGTGGAGGTTTGAGGTATAGTCGCATAAAGTCATCCCCACCGGGGCTTTGAACCCCAGTCTCCCATGTGGGAGTCCAATGCTTTCACCGCTACTCTACTTGTGCAGTGGAATTTTGGTGATCTTATTTATTTTGGTGTGCTGGGACTACTGCCTCTTGTGGTGCCAACAGAGAAATGCAGGTCAACATTCAACGGAGGGAGGGAGTGACAACCAGACAAACGCTATCCTAGGTGAGCTGGCTTACAGCCACGCACAAAAACTATAAATGGCATCGCTTTGATATTTGAAATACGTCTGAACATTCGTTATATAATATATGAAAGTACTGTGAAAATTGTAGGAGTAGCAGCAGTTTGCAAAATGTGTGGATATTTTCAAATCACCAACTGCTACAACTCTAACAAAACATTCCATCATTCATTTCAATGGGACAAAAACTAACAAATAAAGCCCCTTCTAAATGTGATGGGTGTCCATATATATGAGATCAGGAGTCATTTTCAGGAGGATCAGGAGTCATCACCTTTTCACACCAGCACTAGAGGGCAGTAGAGATTACTCATGAACCTGCTTACACTGCTATTTCACCACCTGGGTGTGATTTTGTGTGAAGGTGGTGTGAATTAGCAGCTTACCAAAAGAACATTCCCAAGTACAGCACCAGATAATAACAAATGTCATTATCTTGTGAGATGAAACATACTGTACATACTGTATATAATATGCTGTTTGTCGGCCCACAGTTCTGCCGTTCTCTAGACTCTGTTCTGAAACAGACTCTGTTCTCTAGACTGTTCTGAAACAGAACTGCAGAACTATGGATTGGAATGTATCTGCTCTGCTGTGGTTTTTTATTAACTGCATGGGAACTCCTTGAAAACCATCTCGACTCATCTCTAGGGCCTTCCTCGCAGTAAGCCTACATGTTTCCAAAACGACGTAGTCTGGGCCTGCATAAACTTTAGCTGATGTAAACAAAAACAAAATCATCATTATGGGACTGTCGTGGGACTCGGCGCGGAGGCTGGGTTGCTAGCAGTGCGTCCCCGTCCTCCTCCTCCTCCCCCTCCTCCTCCCTCAAGGGAATGGGAGTGCAATCTGCAGTCTCCGTGTTCACAGGCTCATAAAACATGCATTCTCCACATCACCGCGACGCCACGGAACTGCGGCAAGAATGGCTCCGGACTTGTTGGTATGCATGGAATTCTGGGGACTGTGACTCCTGATTCCGAAAGCAATTATTCAAATAGCCTCACTGTCACTGGTACCACGAGCGTGTCGAGAACAAGGGAGAGGTTCATAATGGAATGTTCACCGCTGTCGGCGCCGGCACACCGAGCAGCCCCGGCCTGACGCCAAGGTATCTGAGCCACAGCAGTTTCTCTAGATGTACCGTCCATTACTTGAGTTTGTGAGATGAGGCCACAGATAAATGAAAGTGTATTCTTTTCTTATCATGTTGGCCCCGCCTAACTGCTTGCGACGCGAGCAACAGAACGCGACATCGCAGCTTGCTGTCCTAACTGAAACCGTTAAATTTCCTGTTCTGTTACGTCATTTGTCTATATTCCCAACTGAAGACAGACGCCTGTCAACGCGAGCGACAGGAGGAAAATAGGAACAGGGCGAGCGTCAAAAGGGCAGTTAAAACGTCGCGCCGCTTCGCGCTGCGTCGCTCGCGTCCAGTTAGGACATAACAATAGAAAACAAAGCAATGGAACGCATTTTCTCGCTGACGCTCGCTCGCATTGCGTGTAGTTACTACACGCAACGCGAGCGAGCGTCATCGACAAAATGCGTTCCATTGCTTTGTATTCTACTACACGCGACGCGAGCGAGCGTCCTCGACAAAATGCGTTCCATTGCTTTGTTTTCTATTGTTATGTCCTAACTGGACGCGAGCGACGCAGTGCGAAGCGGCGCGACGTTTTAACTGCCCTTTTGACGCTCGCCCTGTTCCTATTTTCCTCCTGTCGCTCGCGGTGACAGGCGTTCGTTCTTTAACTGTCTTCAGTTGGGAATATAGACAAATGACGTAACAGAACAGGAAATTTGGATCATGGGTGGGTATATTTGATCATGGCTTCGTGACTGCGTCAATAAACACTTGAAAACCACGTGCAATATTTTGTATGTCTTTAACCAATTCCGTAGTTTAGATTTTTCTATGATCAAGGGGAATGAAAAACTAGACAATGGGAGAGACTCATATGACAGAACACATGTATACCATGCCATTCCAGACTAAGAGTGAACTATTAACAAAACCCGAGAGGCTATATGGAATCTGTCCCTCCCGTTACACTAAGTTTACAGAATACGCTCCATCTGAGACGGTTCAGGTTTCAGCGAGCGGGGGCAGGGTCATGCACACAGCTCAGGTCCCTGGACTGGAGGTAATTGGTCCACCCAGGGGTGGTGGCGGGATTTACACCAACGGTACAGCTTGGTAAATCGTCTTAAGAAACAATATTTTGTATGTGAATCGGCACAGGTCCATGTCTTTGATGCATTTGTTGTTCTTCAAAACATCTCTCCTTATTTTACAAGCGTAATGTTATTTGCACACTGTTACTGTCTTAAAAATGACAAATGCATTTGTATGTCTTTTTGATGTAAATACTTGTATTTAATTGTATTTAAGGACTCTTGGAAGATAAGCCCATTTAGCTAAAAGAGATCCTAATAAAATAAAAAAATAAAAAAATTCTCTTCAAAGTCCTTTTCAACTTTCAATCTGAGATGGTTCAGGTTTCAGCGAGCGGGGGAAGGGTCCACCCAGGGGTGGGGCCTGGTAGCAGGCCGGCCTGGTAGCAATCTGAGATGGTTCAGGTTTCAGCGAGCGGGGGCAGGGTCCGGCCAGGGGTGGGGCCTGGTTAGCAGGCCGGCCGGCCTGGTCATCCGTCTCCAGGATTCCTCCTTGTACTGCTTCCACATGACACAATAGATCATGGGTAGAATAGGGGGAGGAGTTGAGACACAATAGCGAGCGGGAGCAGGGTCATGCACACTGCTCGGTTCCCTGGACTGGAGGTAGTTGGTCCGCCCAGGGGTGGTGGCGGGAATTACACCAACGGTACAGCCTGGTTAATCGTCTTAATAAAAAAATAAAAAAATGGTATGTTAGTAGAGAGCTTGAAAATGTAAGGGAGTGGCTGATGGACTACAAACTCTCACTGCATCTGGAACTTGTCATACACATCATTCATCGCTAAAATTGATTGCTTTAACCCCTGGAAGGAACTTGGAGCTACTAGACTGAACTAGAAACATAAGTATATTTTGGTTTCTCTAATAGCTAGTGCTAAGTCATCAGTGTTGTGGTGAAACTGCTTTGTTATTCAAGGTTATTGTGAGAGTTAGTTTCGGCCTGAGCTAGACTAATTGCCCTGTTGAGTGGGCTGAGGGAGTGCCCTACTCTCCTGGCAGACGATTAGCAATCAGCAGTGACAGGCCTTAAGCATTGACGGCTTAGACGGCGACAGCTCCCTCCGGCGCGCGACCGAAGGCTAGGGCGACCAAAGGCACCGGGCGACTTATTCAAGAGCGACTTTGTCAAGTAAGACTGTCAGGAAGGTAGTACGTCTACATTTACCTCAGTACCTGTTTTGTTACCATTATGTGTTTGCATCCTATTCCTGTTGTGTTCCCTCTCCGGGGGTCACGCAGACACTGGGTCACCCCCAGACTCCGTAACCCCTCTAACCTCATCTATCCGACTGTCTCAACTCATAGAGAGCAAGTGGTGACAGGGGGACTTTGGAATTGCCAGTCGGCGGTGCCCAAAGCTGAGTTTATCTCAGGCTATGCATCCTTGCTCTCCCTCAGCTTCCTTGCTCTCACCGAGACATGGATCACACCAGAGAACACTGCCACACCCGCAGCCCTGTCAGATGTGTATTCTTTCTCCCACACTCCCAGAGCTGCGAGGCGAGGTGGTGGTACTGGCCTGCTCATTTCCCCAACATGGAAATACTCACTCGTCTCCATCCCACAGTTCTCCCCTCCCTCTTTTGAATTCCATGCTGTCTCTGTCATGTATCCAATCAAGCTCACCATTGCTGTTGTGTATCGCCCACCAGGTCCTCTTGGTGAATTCCTAGAGGAGCTCGATACACTAGTTTCGCACTTCCCAGATGATGGGTCCGCACTCATCCTTCTCGGGGACTTCAACATCCAGAGTGAGAAATTGGAACCTTTCCTCTCCTTCCTCTCCTCCTTCGATCTTCACCTCTCTTCTTCTCCTCCCACTCACAAAGCCGGCAACCAGCTGGATCTCATCTTCACTAGACACTGTTCCACCCCTAACCTCTCTGTCACTCCCCTCCATCTCTCTGACCACTATTTCATGTCCTACTCCCTCTCCATCCCCTCTTCCCCTGTAACTCCTCCTCCTACCCACATGGTTACCGCCCGTAGCCATCTCCGCTCGCTCTCCCCTACTGACCTTTCCTCTACTGTCACCTCCGCCCTCCCCGCCCCTGAATCCTTCTCTCTCCTACCCTCTGATACTGCCACTGATCTTCTCCTCTCTACTCTTTCCTCTTCTCTGGACAATCTCTGTCCCCTCACCTCCAGGCCTGCACGCCCAACTCCACCTGCCCCATGGCTGTCGGACTCAGTGCGTACTGATAGACGGAGCCTGAGAATAGCTGAGCGCAAATGGATGAAAGGCAAGCTCCCAGAGGACCTTCTTAATTTCCAATCTCTTCTTTCCACATTCTCCTCCTCTCTGTCTGCTGCTAAAGCTGCTTTCTTCCGCTCTAAAATCCTAACTTCTGCTTCCAATCCTAAAAAACTCTTTGAAACCTTCTCTTCTCTACTCCAGCCCCCACCTCCTACTCCCAACTCCTCCCTTCTCCCTGATGATTTCGCCAACTTCTTTGACAAGAAAGTTAACGATATCAGATCCTCTTTCCCCCCTCCCCCGGTCAACGCTTCATGCACGAAACTCACCCCCCCATCCCCACCCTCTCTCCACTCCCTGCTCCCCCCCTCCTCTCCACGCCCCACCTTATCCCACTTTTCTCCCCTCTCCCCCAACGAGGCCCTCAACCTTGTTACATCTAACCGCCCCACCACGTGCTCCCTAGACCCTGTTCCCTCGACTCTCCTTCAGTCTGTTGCACCCGAACTCCTTCCCTTCCTAACCCACCTCATCAATGCATCTCTTGTTTCAGGATGTTTTCCCTCTGCTTTCAAGACTGCCAGAGTCACCCCCCTTCTTAAGAAACCATCTCTCGACCCCTCTGATGTCAAAAACTACAGACCGGTTTCCCTTCTATCCTTTCTATCCAAAACACTTGAACGTGCTATCTTTAACCAACTGTCTTCGTACCTCCACCAGAACGACCTCCTAGATCCCCACCAATCCGGGTTCAAGGCTGGCCACTCGACAGACCGCCCTCCTTGCAGTAACAGAGTCACTCCATGCCGCTAGAGCGAACTCTCTCTCCTCTGTCCTGATACTCCTAGACCTGTCAGCAGCATTTGATACGGTAGACCACCAGATCCTCCTCTCCACCCTCGAGGAGAAAGGCATCGATGGCTCTGCACACTCCCTGTTTGCATCCTACCTGACGGGCCGCTCCTACCAGGTGACATGGAGAGGGTCGACGTCGGAACCGCGTAGTCTGACTACGGGGGTTCCACAAGGGTCTGTCCTGGGTCCTCTCCTGTTTTCCCTCTACACTACATCTCTGGGCTCTGTCATTCGCTCGCATGGCTTCTCCTATCACTGCTATGCCGATGACACCCAACTGGTTCTGTCATTTCCCCCTTCTGATACAGAAGTGGAGACACGCATAGCTGGGTGCTTGGCTGACATTTCGGAGTGGATGACGACACATCACCTCAAGCTCAATCTGGACAAGACTGAGCTGCTGTTCCTCCCGGGGAAGGGCTGTCCGCACCGGGACCTGGCCATCACCATTGAAGACACAGTGGTGACCCCGACTCGGACTGCGAGGAATCTGGGTGTGACCCTGGATGACCAACTGTCATTTTCCTCACATGTCACATCCGTCACACGTTCCTGCAGATTCATGCTCTACAACATTAGGAGGATTCGCCCTTTCCTCACTAATGAAACGGCGCAGGTACTCATCCAGGCCCTGGTCATCTCCCGCCTGGACTACTGCAACTCCCTCCTCGCGGGGGCACCGGCGTCAGCCATTAAACCTCTGGAACTTGTCCAGAAAGCTGCTGCTCGCCTGGTGTTCAACCACCCCAAATTCTCCCACACAACTTCCCTCCTCCGTTCCCTACACTGGCTCCCTGTAGCGGCTCGCATCCAGTTTAAAACTCTGGTGCTAACCTACAGGGCAATGAAAGGAACAGCCCCCTCCTACCTCCAGGCCATGGTCAAACCCTACATCCCCTCCCGACCACTACGCTCTGCTACCTCAGGGCGACTGGCTGCCCCGTCACTCCGAGGCTCCTGCGGTCGATCGACACGGTCATGGCTCTTCTCTGTCCTGGCCCCGCAGTGGTGGAATGAGCTGCCCACTGATGTCAGGACAGCAGAGTCGCTGCCCATCTTTCGTCGCAGGCTCAAAACTCATCTCTTCAAGAAGTACTACAACAATCCTCCCACCTAAGCACTTATTATATTATATTGCACTGTACTTTAGATTGTGATTCTTGCACTTTGCCTTCAGCACTAGATTATGCTCTTAGTCACTTGTTTGTTTTAGAAAGGAGATGCACTTGTGAGTTCTGGCAAGTAGTAGTACATTGGCTCTTCCTACGTTAAATGCAATTATTGTTAGTCGCTTTGGCTAAATGATGTAATGTAATGTAATGTAATCATGGGTAGAATAGGGGGAGGAGTTGAGACACAATAGCGAGCGGGAGCAGGGTCATGCACACTGCTCGGTTCCCTGGGGCCTCATTTATCATTGAGGTACGCCTTCTTTTACACGGTCTTTTCCGCGATTTCAGGCGTACCCCATTTCCCCCCCCCCCACATTGCGATTTATCAAGCCGAAAGGGCGAAAATTTAGTCGCCTTTCTACGCGCTTTTGTAGGACACCTCTCAACTTGTCCTACCGATTTACACGGTGTTCTACGCCCTTTTTGAACACAGGGGGAACTGGCGACGCAGGTGGTGCGTCGGTGAATTACTATGTTTGACGGAGAGAATAAGAGCGACAGTTCATGAACGCACAATCATGTAGGCTAATAGCCCAATTCAGCACCAACATATATCGCAATGCAAGATTAGACGTGTCCTCTAACCGGCTCATTCATGGTCCGATATGGATTTGTTCCCCAAACTGAACCTATGCGCTGTCCCAAACCTTTCCGCGCTATATGTCACACACCTAATGCCATCAAACGGCAATAATTGACCAATTAGATTGTCAGTAATATGTGATCATGTGGACCTGTTTGCTGTTTGGTAAGCATATAAATGACAGTCCTCCTGTGCGTAATGCGAGCCTAAATGAATCCGGCGCTCCTCGGCCTACTGGCCGAGATAGAACTCCAAAGAGGTGACGGCGATGGCGACTGCACCCACATAAGGGCACCATCAGTGAATGAATACGTCTATGTGAATCGCTAAAATGTGCACACTATAAATACCCAAATCATATGTGACATGCTCATCACAAGTGTAGTGGCACGGTGGCCTGGCTCCACGCATGACTCATTCATCCTGGCGCACAGCAGGGTAGGGGCTAGACTGGAGGCAGGCGCTGCGCGTGACGGCTGGCTTGTTGGTGTGTGCATAGCCAAGATACATATTCTTTGTCTTATTTACTTTAATCTTTATTAGCATTTTCCATCCATACAACGACAATACAATAAAACATAAAAACTTACAATAACAGCTTATGGGTACTTCCATCCATGCAGCTTTTTTTTCTTACTCAAATATGACAATTTTAATATTAGTGGTATCATCACACTTCCTTCTATAATCCATCCATTTTTCCCATCTCCCTTCAAACTTTCCTTCCTGCATCCTCAATGCATAAATAAATCTCATAAATCTCCTCCACAACACCCACCACTGCTCCTTGGTTGGGGGTTCCACCTTATACCAAGCCCTCATTATTGTCTTTTTACTAGCAACCAATAGTACTTTCACTAGGTATCTGTCCCCTCCTTGTACATCATTCTGTTATGTTTGCCAAGATGTATATTCAAAGCTGATAAGAATGAGAACCAGTCAAGACCCCACCACAAAATGAGGACCCAAGCCCTCAGCCCCCTCCCCGTCATGAGGTTTACCAGCGGGGCCAAAGGGCCCACACTGAGGTCATGCGCCAGCTATGAAGACACAAACAAGTAAGGTTCACATTTCTACCATTTTATTGTCTGTTGGTGGGTGACTGTGTGAGGTGTGTGAGTGTGTTTGTGAGTGAATGTGTGAGGTCCGTGAGTGTGGTAGTGAGTGACTGTGTGAGGTCCTTGAGTGTGGTCGTGAGTGACTGTGTGAGGTCCGTGAGTGTGGTAGTGAGTGACAGTGTGAGGTCCGTGACAGCATGTGTGAGGGAATGAAGTGCAGTGAGGATGTCCTGTTGGCTCTGGTGGTGTAGTGTGGTGACCTCCACCAACTGCTGCACAACTGCCCCACAACTGCCCCAATCCCTTCTGCCATTTCCCTCTGGGCCTCTAGGGTCATGAGCCTCCAGCACAGCGTCTGATAGGAAGCCCAGCCCTCAGGGACCCTTGAGGCAGGGACGCTGGCAGCCGGAGGTGGAGGCGTGGGCGGTGGAGACGGAGACGGAGGCGCTGGAGATGGCACTGGAGGTGGAGGCCGGTGCGCTGGAGGTGGAGGCACTGGAGGTCGTGGCGCTGGATGTAGAGGCTGCAACCGGCGGGGGCACGACCGTCAGGTCAAGGACCACTGCAGACTCCCCCTCCTCTGAGTCCCACCCCACGTCAGAGTCTGGAGAAACAATTTCAGTCATTTTCTTTGAGTTTGTCTGTTAACTTGATTATGCATTAAACATTTTATTGTGTAGCCATATTCAATTGATATGTTTTTCTGTTGCCAGCCAAATAAATGCTTAAGTGTGATTTACCGGGTGATTTAGATGAGAGTCTAAATTTCCCAGAGGGGAAAATGTTTCATGTGGTCTAACATTATGAAGTGGTCATCTGTGTTATCGTTCCCTGTTTTTGGTCCTAAATCAATCATAGCCTACCACAGAATGTGTGGAATGTTTGCTTTCCTCACAGCCACATAATACAGCATGTCCGTGTAGCCTACGCCACATACAGGATGCACGAAACGTACAGTAGGCTACCTAAACTGTAGGAGCAATCAGACAAATGTAGGCTCGTACAAATAGCTTACCTTCCGAAGATGATTTTCTTTCCTCGCGTGGACCTCACCAACAAGCACATGCACCTCCGTCTCCGAAAAGTTTCTCTTCTTTCCGCGTTTTTCCATAAACGTCTTTGTCTGTCCTAATGCTCCACGCTATATTATGTCGGTTCCTTCCGGGGTTTCCACGTTGTGCGCTGTCATAGTTTTGACCATATATGGTTGGATTTGGGCGTGGAGAGGGCGGAACACGAGGCGCGTGCGCGTACGCTCTCTTCCCCGCCAGTCTCGGATTTCTCGTGCAGGAAAGGGCGTACGACATTTTTGATAGATCCGAAAAGCGTGTAAATATTCTCGTCGTACGCTACATTTCGCATTTTCCTGGGGCCTCATTTATCAAAGAGCGTGTATATTAAGGTGTAAAAGAGGGCGTACGACGAAAACGCGGAAAATGCACAATGTAGCGTACGACGAGAATATTTACACGCTTTTCGGATCTATCAAAAATGTCGTATGCCCTTTTCTGCACGGTAAATCCGAGACGGGCGGGGAAGGGAGCGTACGCGCACGCGCCCCGTGTTCCGCCCCCTCCACGCCCTAATCCAACCATATATGGTCACAACCATGAGTGGACAAACGTGGTTTCCCGGAAGGAACCGGCTTAAAAAGGTAGCGTGGAGCACCCAGGCGGGACAATGAAACATGGAACGAAGAGCAAAGAAGAGGAACTTTTCGGAGACGGAGGTGCATGTGCTAGTTGGTGAGGTCCACGTGAGGAAGGCAATCCTCTTCGGAAGGTATAAATCGCCTACGTTTGTCTGTTTGCTCCTACAGCTTAGTAGCCTACTTTAGCTACGTGTTGTGCATCTAGGATTGGGCATACACGGACATACTGTAACATGTGGCTGCGAGTGAAGCAAACATTCTGTGGTAGGCTATGATTAAATTAGGACCAAAAACAGGGAACAATAACGCAGATGACCACTTCATAATGTTAGAACACATTAAACATTTTCCCCTCTGGGAAATTAAGACTCATCTAAATCACCCGGTAAATCACAGCATTTATTTGACTGCCAACAGAAAAACATATCAAATGAATATGGCTGCACAATGAAATGTTTAATGCATAATCAAGTTCACAGACAAACTCAAAGAAAATGATTGAAATTGTTTCTCCAGACTCTGACGTGGGGTGGGACTCAGAGGAGGGGGAGTCTGCAGTGGTCCTGGACCTGACGGTCGTGCCCCCGCGAGTTGCAGCCTCCACCTCCAGCGCGCCGACTTCCACCTTCTTATCAGCTTTGAATATATATCTTGGCAAACATAACACGGGATGATGTACAAGGAGGGGACAGATACCTAGTGAAAGTACTATTGGTTGCTAGTAAAAAGACAATAACGAGGGCTTGGTATAAGGTGGAACCCCCAACCAAGGTGCAGTGGCTGGGTGTTGTGGAGGAGATGTATGTTAGGGAGAGGTTCACGCATGCATTGAGGATGCATGAAGGAAAGTTTGAAGGGAGATGGGAAAAATGGATGGATTATAGAAGGAAGTGTGATGATACCACTAATATTAAAATTGTCATATTTGAGTAAGAAAAAAAAGCTGCATGGATGGAAGTACCCATAAGCTGTTATTGTAAGTTTTTATGTTTTATTGTATTGTCGTTGTATGGATGGAAAATGCTAATAAAGATTAAAGTAAATAAGACAAAGAATATGTATCTTGGCTATGCACACACCAATAAGCCAGCCGTCACGCGCAGCGCCTGCCTCCAGTCTAGCCCTACCCTGCTGTGCGCCAGGATGAATGAGTCATGCGTGGAGCCAGGCCACCGTGCCACTACACTTGTGATGAGCATGTCACATATGATTTGGGTATTTCTAGTGTGCACATTTTAGCGATTCACATAGACGTATTCATTCACTGATGGTGCCCTTATGTGGGTGCAGTCGCCATCGCCGTCACCTCTTTGGAGTTCTATCTCGGGCCAGTAGGCCGAGTGGCGCCGGATTCATTTAGGCTCGCATTACGCACAGGAGGACTGTCATTTATATGCTTACCAAAGAGCAAACAGGTCCACATGATCACATATTAATGACAATCTAATTGGTCAATGATTTGCGTTTGATGGAGTGCCTGCATTAAGTGTGTGACATATAGCGCGGAAGGGTTTGGGACAGCGCATAGGTACAGTTTGGGGAACAAATCCATATCGAACCATGAATGAGCCGGTTAGAGGACACGTCTAATCTTGCATTGCGATATATGTTTGTGCTGAATTGGCCTAGTAGCCTACATGATTGTGCGTTCATGAACTGTCGCTCTTATTCTCTCCGTCAAACATAGTAATTCACCGACGCACCACCTGCGTCGCCAGTTCCCCCTGTGTTCAAGAAGGGCGTAGAACACCGTGTAAATCGGTACGCCAACTGGAGAGGTGTCCTACAAAAGCGCGGAGAAAGGCGACTAAATTTTCGCCCTTACGGCTTGATAAATCGCAATGTGGGGGGGGCAAATGGCGTACGCCTGAACTCGCGAAAAAGACCGTGTAAAAGAAGGCGTACCTCAATGATAAATGAGGCCCCTGGTCAGGACAGATGAACAACAACAACAACAACGTGATGTAAACATAGTATTATGATAAGCCTCATCGCTGATAGAATTAGCCGCCGTCAGCCAGTCAGGTCGTCTGGTTAGGGACGTCTCTATATCTTACCCTGTGTAGGCCGTTTCTGCCATAACCAGGCAACGACGCTGACTTGGAGACGTAGGAGTCTGGAACATCAACACAAACAATATTTGTTGGGGCCATAAAGGTGTTTTGTTTGTTTCATTCTATATCCTTATTTTATCTAAAGCATTATCTGTGTACATGTAGTTCTATCACTGAACAACAGGTGGAGCATTAATGTACAGTACATACTGTAGCTAGCTCCAGGTACTGAGAAGCAGGTGTGTGGACTGGGAAGCACAAACAGTTTTGGACCGTGTCGATGGTAGCATGAGCGCATCTGGCGTGCTGCTCAACCGGTCATTGGAATTGAATATGGACAATGCTGTTACCTAACTTGCCTATGCTAAGAAGATTATGTGTAGCCTACTGTATGTGGAACTGTAAATATAATGGACCAAAGATATGTATTGGACTTTGGTTTACGTAGCTGGCTGACAAATCAACAATCCCAAGAAATGCACTTCCACAATTAGAAACAGGTTGACTGGGTAGTCCCCCCCCCCCACACTCTCTCCTTCCCTTTCTCCTTCCCTTTCTCTCTCTCACTCTCCTTCTCACTTTCCTTCCTCTCTCTCTCCCTCCCTCCCTCCCTCCCTCCCTCCTCTCTCTCTCTCTCTCTCTCTTTCTCTCTCTCACCATCCTGCATTTCCAGCACATTTCCAGAGAAAATGTGAGGTGGGCTAGCTGCTGCAGCTGTATGTAACAGCTATTGCTAGTACTACTACGGACTGGGCAATCTCCATGCACCCACTGGCGAAGACCGTGTGTCTCTAGCCCACTCAGTGGCTGAATTGTGCGGTTGGTGGCGTGGATAGTGGCGTGGTGGTGAGACTGCGCCCCCTCAGGTCAGAGCCGGTCGGGGGCAGTGCAATGACCTCCAGGCAATCTCCATGCACCCACCGGCGAAGACCGTATGTCTCTAGCCCACTCAGGGGCTGAGTTGTGGGTTCCGTGGCGTGGATAGTGGCGTGGTGGGGAGACTCCGCCACTTCAGGTCAGAGCCAGTCGTGAACAGTGTACCCCTCTCCGGGCCAACCACCTGCCCCCACCGGTGAAGACCGTGTGTCTCTAGCCCACTCACGCGCTGAGTTGTGGGGTCCGTGGCGTGGTGGCGAGACCCCGCCCCCTCATGTCATAGCCCATCGTGGACTGTTGGAGTGTTCAGTGTGTTGGTGTATTCAGTGTGTTGGTGTGTTCAGTGTTTTGGTGTGTTCAATGTGTTCAGTGTATTGGTGTGTTCAGTATGTTGTTGTTCTCAGTGTGTTGGTGTGTTCAGTGTATTGGTGTGTTCAGTGTGTGGATGTTCTGCGTGTTCAGTGTGTTGGTGTGTTGGTTTTCTTAGTGTGTTGGTGTGTTCAGTGTGTTTGTGTGTTGTGGCGTACTAGTGAGACTCCGCCCCCTCATTATTGCAATCCCCGGCACACACTACACAAGGTCAGGTTCACAGTTCAATGTGTATCTTTAAGATACCTTCCAGCTCTCTCCTGTGAACTGTCACCATAGCAACCACAGCGCAGCAGCACAGCTCTACAGCGCCAAAGCACAGAACACACAGAATTCACTGACTCACTCGCCATACGTTTCAATGGAGAGCGCAGTTGCCGATCAAATCGGCACACAGCGAAAACTATAAATCACACAGCTTAGATCCTTACATTGTACGCATCAGCACAGTTGTGTGAACATTTCTATATATAATATGTGTATGAGCTGTTAAAACTGTAGGCATAGCGACAAGTTAGAAAAAGAGTAAAAATGCAAAATTAGCAGCTCAAAAGCTAGAGTGCGTCGTGATACGTTTCAATGGGGAGCGCAGTTGCCAAACAAATCGTCACACAGCGAAAACTATAAGTCACACAGCTTAGATACTTATATTGTACGAATCAGCACAGCTGTGTTAACATTTTAATATATAATATATATTTTCTGTCTTTCTGGACACCTGAAAACACTTCATTTCCACAGACGATATTCGGGGTGGACTCCATGGCCAGACCTCATGAATACATCTTCCTGGATGAGGCTGGCTTCAACCTCACCTTCATTTTGAGTTCCGTGAACTTCGTGATTTTTTTTCTTCTTTGGGGGTGGGGCAAGAAGGATGTGCACAAAATGCATTATAGTAGGCCTATATCGTACATGTATAGGTCATGTTTCCAAATGCAGTATGTATACTATTACTGTATTCAAATTGCTTACAAAAACGGTGACCTATTCCAGGATTGTGGAGTTATGTAATAAAAAAAAACATCACACCCTGAACATTGTGTTTTCAATTTTTACATGTATTGTTGTGTGTAATGGATCCTCTGTAATGTTTACACATTTTTGCATTGAGTTGTGATGACTGTATTTTCTTCATTTTCTTAATTTACATACTATTCCCATGAAACACACAAATCTATCAATGCCCAATACATATATTTTGAGAACAGATAAGGTTTCTAAAAATGTGTCCTTGCGGTTGTGAAAAACTGTAAAAAAGAACATTCTCACACTCTGAACATTGTGTTTTCAATTTTTTGTTGTCGTGTGCAATGATGCTTAGCAGTGTTTACATTTTTGCAGCCCCTGAGAGGGATTTTGGTGTCAAAGTTCACTTTTGAGCATATGAGCAATTGTTTTGGTGTGATAGTTTGGTTTTGAAAAGAGACTGAGGTTTTGTGTATGTAGCTTGAGAAAAGTGTTTTGTGTTTAGAGTTTTGGGAAAAGGGAGGGCAGTTTCGTGAAATGTGTTTAAGCAATTGTGAAAAACTGTATCTGCCGAGCAGTTTTGTTATCAGTTCATCCACTAACAAAAGACACAGTGGGATGCTGTTTCGCAAGCAGCTGATATAAATGAGAGATGACACCATTCTGAAATATCATTTCTCTTTCAGAGTATGTTGAATACCTGACATTTTAGAATTCAAGCCTTGTCCAACGGTGCATTGTTGCAGAGGCAGTGGGGGATGTCCTTAGGCCATCCCATTAATCTCTATTACATGTCAGCCCGCTGTGTGTGTGTGTGTGTGTGTGTGTGTGTGTAGTTCAATCAGAACTCAATGTAGCCAATGAAAAAAAGAATACAGGTGGCAGCTGGATGGTTAGCAATGCCCTTTCTAATCATACAGTGTCAGTGATCACTTTAATTAAGCCTGATATTCTCAATGTCATCTATGATGCCATCCCTCTCTTTCTGCTATCAACATACTGTATGTGTGATCACCTCAAAGCCGTTCCAATTAGCGTTGATCTAGAATTGTTTGTATTGTCTGTTTTGACATTTCATTTAAAGACTACTTTGAAAGACGTTTTCGATGAATGATTGATGGCATGGAAGAGAAGTGGATTAACAACACCAAGATTATTTTCTCTTGAGATGAGCTGTACGGTATATGAACATTCAAATGAAGTCCATGTTACACCATTACTATAAGTGATTAATGTTGAGTGGGCTGAGCTATATATTAAAACAACATTCACTGTCTACATTTAGTAATAAATAAATGATAAACTAGAAATGGTGCTCAGCCGTGTTTGGGCGGCTCGTGGATCTGCCCCATGATTTGGATCCACTCCAGAATGTAAAGGGATATTCTGGAATTTTTGAACTAGAGCCTCATTTTCAACTTACCTATGATGTTTTTGACTGATGGAGATCATTTTCAGTTAATTTCATGCTGTAGATAGCTTTGGGTCGTTCCAATTTCCACTGGTGGCTAATGCTAGTGCAACACCATTAAATCACGTTAGCCTGCCCAAAAAACACCCCCAAACACCCAAGTGCACCCAAAAATGTTAAGTCTCTCGGGGATTCTTTTGTGTCTGTTTACCATACGTTTTGAATTCAAACTATCGTGTAATCTGTTCTGGTTTATATTTCTGTCTGATCTAACTGAGTGTTACTCCTGCCGACTCAGACAGAAATATAAGGACCCCAAAGCAGAACTGATTACACAATAGTTTGATAGTTTGAATTCAAAACGTATAGTAAATAGACCGAAAAGAATCCGCTCCGAAATCAAATGGCTTTTAAGGTGACCCATGCTACACCCTTGCACCGAGTTCCATGAAAATGGATGCAGTAGTTTTTGTGTACAGTAGCTGACAGATGTACGGGTAGATGACGTACAGTACTGAGTACACACGCCATCGAAAACATTACCTCTTGCCCGGTTGTCCCTGGGGTGGAGGTAATAAACTGAAAAAGGATTCGACTTTTTATTATTATTATTATTATTATTTGCATATTTTTCTAAAACTACACATTTTCTTTGGTTGTCTAGTTGTTTCATATAATTTTTCAAAACGTGTATATTTATATTTTAGACATATAATATTGATGTCATATAGGCTGTTTATTAATGTCTTGTCAAGATCTTCAATGCAAACAGTCCGCATATAAAAACAGACAGACTTTGTACTGTACCCGTCATCCTGTTTAAGCCTTTTGATATGATTTCCATATTTCATAGTTCATATTTCACATTTTTAACCTCAAACTATATTTGTCCTCAGCTGGTTGTCCTCGCGCCCGTGTTTGGAAGGGAAGGGAGGTGTCTGGAGCAACACGAACAGATGGGACGACAACTTGACCTATTTCTTCATATGGAATTCTCTGAGCAGGAAAAAGAACTAGCGGGACAGCGGTGATGCATTTGCCTCGTCTCAACAGTTCTGATAACTCCTCAAAGCTTTTCCCATTGGGGGAGGTATTTGGGTCGGTGTTTGCGTAACTGTGTGTTTGAGGGGACGGGATACGGTGAGAGAGGCAGTGTCTAGAAACAGATGTGTCAGAAGCAGGGCGGTTTCACATAGGCTAAGTGGTCAGCGTTCACGCTGGATCAGACCAATAGATTTTGTCTTTCCATAAGAAAAACTTTTGGGGGGGATTTCCTAGGTCAAAATTTGACATGGATTTCATAAGTACAATTTTGTGTTGTCACTTCAGATTTGGCACCAAACAAATAAATGTTTAATTTCACCATTTTACACAGGAAATGAAATTACCCTGAAATGTGTGTGTGTGTGTGGAGGGGGGGGGGGGGGGGGTCTGCAGCACTCACCGACGAGACTCAGAGGGCTTATGTTGATCCTTTGAGTATTATACGCTGCTAGGCTAGGTGATAAATGACCTCTGTGTGAGAAAGCTCACTGAGAGGCTCTAGTGTGTGTGTGTGTGTGTGTGTGTGTAACCTAGTTTCTTACCCCATCTACACTGCATTACAGGTGTGTGAAGTATCTGTCTGTGCAACAGACTGCGGCTGGCTTTGTCATTGAGTCGCTTTGCCACACCTGCACACCTGCACACTGCACACCTGCACACTGTACATTTACGCTTTGAGGCTTTACTTCCGTGGGTTATTATTATTATACAAATCATATGTTGCATAGACTGATTCGATACCTCACGGGCTACAACCACACAGTCCCTTAGGCTATTTGTGTAGTATAACTAGGAGTGTTGCAGGCTATGTCAACGTGCTTCGACTTAAATCCATTCCATACCACTTTAATATTACAGCTTCTATATTTCAGCATCAGGAGACCCCCACCCCCCACACACACAATTGTTGATTAGAAAGATGCAAAACAAGCTATTGGAAGCTTCATAGTTGCTCGGGTCAAACCTGCCTCGGTTTTGAAATAGCCTAGCAATTCAAAGACTTTCAAGTTAGACCGTGACATCAAAAGCACAGTTGCCTCTGGCAGAGGTGCCTTGCCCTTTGCTACTCACAAAATCATAAAGTGTTGGAAACAATTTCAGTAATTGACTTTTTTTTTTGGGATGTTCGACTTCCGGCGCTGTGTGTAATGCCATGCATGAGTAGAGGCGGTTGGGGGGGAGTACGGCTCACCCCCCGCAGCGTATAGTCACCAAGCCAAGTCTGCGTAACTAATGCGCACATCCCCTCGGAGCGCAGGAGACCTACGGGTCGATCCAGGACCATGGAGAGCGACACTTCTATACTCGCCATGCAGTTTCCACCTCTTTATTAATTAGTGTTATGGAGAACAAAGACTACTTCACGATGCTAGGTGGCACTGTTTATTAACAAGGGCTTCTGTAGCCTAACATTCATTACCCGCAATATTCGTCTATGTTGGGTCGTGGCCAATTATTGATAGGCTACAGCCAGTTGCACTTATTTCTAATTGAAATATCACTTTTAGAAACAGGACTATAGACCTACCCGATATAGTGGCATCTCACGATAATTTATGACTCTGGACAGTATAGCCTAATATCCGAGAGCGCCGACTTGGATGTCAGTCATTTTGAGAGCTTACCAAGGCCGTTGCTTGCTTTTCCCTTCATGTGCGCCAGTGGTCTATGGCCTTTGCTAAAGGCTTACATTTGAAAACCCATTGCATGTTTGAAACGCTGTCTGCCTGAAACCCCAGTAAACCACCTTCGGCTGTCAGGCGTCTGAGCCCGTCTGCACCAAGAGCCTCCCGAATCCTCTCCCTCTCTCTCCATCCCCCTGCCTCTCTCTCTCTCACACACACACACACACACACACACACACACACACACACACACTGCTCCCTCTCGCGCGCGCTTTGAGCAGCAACAGCGCTAAATAAGTGAAGCGCCGTTCAGAGGCGCTCGGGCAGCGGCAGCCGCGGCACCGTCGGCAGCGAGCACACACAGTCGCGCTGGGCTGGCAGGAGGACGCACACGCTCCTACGTCTTCACCGCTGCAATCGAGGTTTCTTTCACGATAACCTGCTTTTTTACCAGTTTTATGCGGGCCTATAATACTCCGTTCTCTTTCTCAAAGGCTGAAATACGGACTGAAAGCATCGCGTCGGCAGGGATGCCTGATTTTCATTGCCTTTTCTCGGCTGGGAATGTACTTGGTAGGTGAATCTGTCTGTAGGCTCTTCATAACAACTGTCAGTGACTAGTGGCCTGCTGCTCGACTTCTGTCGTCCTCCGTAGTCTTCTTGGTGTTTTTTGTGTTTTTTTTGCATACGCTGGATAGTGAATTGTGATGCACTTGTGCCATGATCGCGCTGGTTCAGAAGGTGAGAACAGGGTTTGAGTTGGAGACACACTGACAAGGACACCAGGGGAGAGCGAATTTTTTTTCTCTGCAACGGAACGCGCCTCGATTTCTGCGGTGCAAATCTCCAAACTCGACCGTTGGAATAATCCCGTGGGAACGCTGTCATCGAGTAGGCTCGAAAAAATATTGTGATACAGTCGAGAGGACGAGCTTTGCCCAATGCGGGTGAATCCTCTTCAGCCTGCGGCATCTTCATCGTTATAAGACCGTTTTGATCGCCTTCGATATCGCCCCCTCGGGTGGGCGGTTGACCACCGCGGACGAGCCCGAGTGATGCGTAATCTGTGAGTGAGGTGGGATCTCATCTGGTCAACCCAGCGCGGTAGCATGGCTCCGTCCCGGAGGGACTGCGGGTGGGAGATGATCTCCCCGACGGGATGCGTGCTCCTGTCCATTCTGGTATTCACACCTGCGCTGGCCAAGGTCTGCAACGACTACACGAGACACGGCCAGGGCAACACCTGGTTCTCGAAGGACGGAGAGGACTTGCCCATCATGGTGCTCATGCCCATGAACGAGTCTGCGCTTATGAGCGGTATCAGCCAGGGCATCGAGCCCGCGGTGCAGCTGGCCATCAAGCACATACGAGAGACACAGAAGTACTCCTTCTCACTCATCACCAAGATCTACGACACTGAGGTAAGGTGGCTGTGCCAAAATACATTTCTTGTGGGGGAGGGGGGGGGGGGGGGGGGTGGATTACACTGGCCGGCAGCGGTCCACATACGCGCGCTCATGTGGAGACACGGTATTCTGCATTGTTGGCACATCGTCTCGAAGTGTTTAGGAGCGTGTTTTCATTCGCTTTCTGTCCATATTGTTGTTGGCTGTTATAAACATCATAGCGTGTTCTGCAGGCTCGTGTATGCCGTTGCTATCCGGTCTCAAAAAACAACCTTTAAACTGCTGAACGAGCCCTAATTTTGTGGTCGTCGGAGAGGTGCGCGCACTTGCGCACAAGCTCGTAACAGAGTTGCAGAACTAGATGCACCTGGTGCGTCTCAGGGGCTTAATTAGACTCATGTCACTGAGGAGAGGACGAGGGCCTAATCAGAGTATGCCACCCCCTTCAATTGACATTAAGAAAGACAACTATTAATCGATTAACCAACATGTATTTTGGAGTAGCTATAGGCCTATAGAGAAGATAGGATATTTAGACTGCGACAGAGGCTAAGCAGTTTGTATTGTGTGACTTATTTTACCCCTCAAGACGGTTTCAGTCTTTGGATTTTGCAAGAGTGGGAAGACTGGTTTATCTCGCGCCTGAAGATGGCGGTAATTTAATGTGCAATTTCTTCTCTGCGCACAGTAGCTGTGGAAGGAGTGAAACGGTGCATATAGTTGTCCATGACAACGGTATATCGGCTCAGTTCACTAATCAATAAACTACGACGTCATCTGAACAACGAACGTCAAATAAGCAATATAATGCTCTGCAGATATAACGACTGTTTGTAGGGCTAATTGATGTGATGGCCTCGTGTTTTAAGCGTGGCAGCCTTCATGCGAGTAACACCAGTCACGTGATAATCAATCATATTTCAAGCAAGCCTGCTGACGGCTGATTGGCTGACAGGTAATAACCAGTTTGATGGCGCATGCGTGGTTTGAGACGTGGTGCTGCATGTCGACCTGTGTTATGTAAACATCACGTTGTCAGGTCTACCTGAGCAGAGAGAGCGGTTTGGATGTGTCAGTGTTTCAGCGTGAATTGGCTGGATGTATGCTGCCTCTCCACACTAGAGGGTTTATGGGTAGGCTGACACAATTGTCAAGTTAGGTAGATTTATGTAGGTCTACTGACTTCATGTTCTATATTATACGAGCTAGTCAATGTCTACGATTTTGACTGCATACATGCTGCTATGATTGCTCTGAATGAAAGATGACCTCTGGTAGTCATTGGCCAGCCTGGCACCCGCTGTCCTGTATGAGTGACCGATCCTCCCAGCGAGGATATGGCTTAGTCACTACACTCCAGATTCCAGTGGATTTTATACAATATCCTATAGGCAGTTCTCAGTCCCTATAGGTTCTTAAATCCACCAGAATGTCTATTTAACTAGTGGACACTAGCCAAAGTGTTTTGTAGTTTTGATCTTACAACCACCTCTAAACCCCTCTCCCAACATACTGTCGTTTAAAGCTGAACTATACATTTACCCTCTGATGTTACAGAATAAAAATATACAGTTAAACTGGCCTTATTATCTCGATAGGAGACATGCAGGCTGACGACCACTGTTCCTTTTGAGATTAACCGGTGATAATCTAGTGGGTGGCCCAGAGGAAGCCTGGTGTTGTTTAGGACCCTGGGGGAGGCACTGCCAAGGACAGACCTTTACAAGCAGCTGCAAGCCTGTTTCACAAACTGTGCCCCCGTTCTATTCAAAGATGGATGAAAGTGCCCGCTCCAAAGTACAAATGACATGAATGTGCTGAACAGTAACGATACTGTAGTGAAGCCCCAGAATAGAAGACAACAAAGTGATAGAACGGGAGAACGAGGGTAATTAATCACAATCAACGCCGTTTGAACTGCTCAGCGGTGGCGATGCACTCTGGCTATGGTGCAGGCGAACCCGGAGCTCTGGCCTGGAGTGCACAGTCATGGTGTTGGCGTCACACACACTCGTTTGTGCGAGTAGTAAATGCTGAATCGCGAGGTGTGCGCTGCGAGCCGTTTACATTACGTGTGCATTGTCATGTAATCTGTTTTCTCTCCGTCATGCACACACACACACGCACACACACACACACACACACACACACACACACTTGCCTTCACTGTATGAAAACAATGCACGCGTCAGTACAGCAGCAGCAGCTGCAGCTGGGTGTGTGTTGGGATTTAGCCCCGGCAGCTGGAAGTAATCAGTCCCGAAGCAGAAGCTCTTTATCCCTTCATCCTCTCTGAGCACATCCCCGGACTGAGCAGGACCCAACCCCCCCCACCCCCACACACACACACACCCCCAAGCACCACCAGCCCCCCGGCCCCCGCTGTGGCTCTGCGGCTGGGGCTGGTCGGTGGTGGAGCTGGGGCTGGTCGGTGGTGGAGCTGGGGCTGGTCGGTGGTGGAGCTGGGGCTGGTCGGTGGTGGAGCTGGGGGGATGTGAAGGGAGGCTCGGAGGCTCTCGGCCCCCAACACGGGTCTTGGGAGATTGGGCTGAGGCCGGGGTCGGGTGTTTGGTTTGTGGCTGCATGGTTGTTCCTCTGCATGTTTTTTTGTGCGTGGCTGTAAGCCAGCGCACCTAGTATAGCGTTTGTCCGGTTATCACTCCCTCCCTCCCTCCCTCCGTTACTCCGGACAACGTTTGCCTGCATTTCTCTGTTGGCACCACAAGAGGCAGTAGTGCCCGCACACCAAAATCAAGAAGGACAACAAAATCAACCTGCCGATCTCCACTGCACAAGTAGAGTAGTGGTGAAAGCATAGGACTCCCACATGGGAGACCGGGGTTCAAGACCCGGTGGGGATGACTTTATGGGACTATACCACAAACCTCCACACGTTCATCCTTTCACTCCAACCTTTACCCCTTGCCTTATAGGTCAGATCCGGTCCCACCCCCAACCCTTATTCTAACCCCAACCCACACTAGGGACTGGAAGAAGGACACCAAAACCAACCCACCAATCTCCACTGCACAAGTAGAGTAGTGGTGAGAGCATTGGACTCCCACCTGAGAGACCGGGGTTCAAGATCCGGTGGGGATGATTTTATGTTATCATCAGTGTAACTGCTTTAGCCACTGACCACTACCATTAATGTTATGGAAGCTGCTGCTAGTTGTTGTGAGCTCATGAGCTAACTGGCTATCCCGCTCTTATTGTCCTCGATTAGCATTGGAAGCATTGGAACTGATGTGTCCAGGCGACAAGACCTATCTTCATTTATCAGACATTATTTCATGTAATTTCAATTCACAGCTATTTCAGTGGCGTGACTAGCTTCCATCCTACCAGTCCTGAACAGAAACAAGCCAGCCACGCACCTAAGCCAGGCTGGACCTGGCCTGGTTTTTTAAGCAGTGGGCAATGCTGTTTTATAGTTGTAATGTCATGGCAATTTTACCTATAATGGCTGAATAACGCTATGCCAACGTTACCTGCAATGTTTCTTTAAAAAAAATATATTTTTAAACATGGTACGTGAGTATGGCTTTGTGTTGGGGAAAAATCATCTGTTCCTGGAGAGGTGAGAGTTGGACCTGGTGATGCTGGAGCGAACATTAGGCCACTGCAGTCTGTGAGGATCAAATATCGGCTGGATGAGAGTGGAGCAGAGTGTTAGGGCATTACAGTTAGTGTGTACTTCCTGCTCTGTTCCAGGCCCATCGTTGCTGCGGTACGCTAATTCACAGGCTTGGGGAATGCAACCTGACCCTTGGGGGCACCCTTAGAGGGAGGAGCTCGCGGCGAAAGCAGTCGCAGTACAGTCTTGAGTTTATGAAATTGCATCGGATCGTGCCTTTCGATGTTGCCTGCACACACCTTTTCCATCGAACATTTCCCATAACCGTAGCTTTCTCTGCTAAGCTGCGGTGCTCAAACAGAAAACGTGCGATATCCACCCCCTTACTGTCACCACGACGCCGGCAGACATCACAGCGCTGTGAAGACGGCTCTCTGCCGGCCCCAGATGCCAATGTGAATCCATGTTAGCGAGTGTGCCTCTGAGTGAAACGGGATTAACGCGCGCATCGTGTGTCCCCCCCCACCCACCCCCCCACCCCCCCACCCCCACCCCCACCCCCCTCAGCCCGCCACGCCTGCTGCTGCTGCGGCGCGGCCCCCGTACGGCGGGAAACGATCTCTATTTATGTGGAATCCTCGGCACGGCGCCACGGGACCCAAACACAGGCTCTCCCACCGGCGGCCATGTTCCAAAACTAGAGCGTGATGTCACAGATGGAAGGAGAGAGGCACAGATTCTAAATCCTTTCAGAGGCCACCCTAGAGGAAGAGAGCGAGGGAGCGAGGGAGGAAGGGAGGGAGGAAGGAGGGAGGGAGGACATGATTTATACATTGCCCCACTCCCTTTTTATCTCTTTTTTTTCGCCGGTCCCGCCAAAACCTCATCGCACCGGAGCAGCGAAACGTTCGAGTGTGAAGAGGTCGGATGTTTCCTCTCGAATTCTCACAACGAGCTGTTTTACGTCGCCTCTTGAAGAAAGCTACCCTTTCAGCAATGCCAGGCCTCTGGCGACGTCGGCCATGGGCGGCCCCACCGCGAAGACAAAACAGCCGGTTGGAACGGCGACTGCGTCCGCGCCCCGTTGGCCGACGTTCACCCCTCCTATTATGTTCCTCATATCTGTAGCAAGGCGGAGATGAAGATGCCGTATTTACCGGCAGATCGATGCCTCTACCGAGGTACTGGGATCGTATGTAAACCAGATATGTTTATTTATAGGGCAAAAAAAAAAGGCTCATGCAAGGTCCTCCAGACAAGCAATACTATTGGTCTCCAGAGATGGTGTGTAGCACGACTATCTTTCAAAGATAATGCACACAGATATAGACCCCCCCCCCCCCCCCAGAGGAATACCCTGAAAGTGTCACATCTGCACCGTGTCTGCGACCGACCTCGCCACATACCTCGAGTCCTCACGAGCATATGTGAGGCGCTGTGTCACTTTGTCACAGCGAGTTACGCTTCGTGTGACAAATATTACCATCGTGGGGTTCGTCACTGTGCGAATTCAGACACCGGAAGTTTGATGTGGAAGATTTGGTTAGCATATTTAATCCTGGTTCCACTCCGGAGTCCACAAGGCATCAAATAAACATACGATGTGTACCGTATTAATATTCCAACACGTCCGCTCTCCTGTCTCAAATCATTTGAACATGGACAAGAAAACGAGCGACCTCCGTCGTTCTATATGAAGCGCCTCCAGGACCTACAGCGTATTATGTAGACGTATGACATATAACCCTGAAACCCCACCCACGCTGCCTGTCACTCTCACACCAGGGACCCCGCCAGTGAACCGCTGTTATTGGCTCCTACCCTCGGCGCCATACGCCCTTAGGAGCCGTTCCCCTGCTGTTGTTTGTTTGATTTCCTCCCTGGTTGTTTTCCAGAGGCGGAGAGAGACAACATTTGTCAGTGTTTGTGAACTCTGTTCTCTAATTGCTGACCTTCTGACAGAATCTCTTGATCCCGCTAGTGGACATGCAAATTTACACACACACACACACACACACACACACAGACAGACGTACAGTAAACACATGCTTACACACACACACACACACACACAGAAATGTACATACTTTCACCCAGTCTCTCCATCTTTTTTTTTTTTCTCTCTCTCTCTGTCTCCCCACGCACACACGCACACACACGCACACACACACACACACACACACACACACGCACGCACACACACACACACACACACGCACACACACACACACACACACCACACACACAGTTCGTTGGGTCCAGCCCTCTGGCTTAGCCGGAGGTCAGAGCGGTGTGGTCAGCCAGGCAATTATGGAGCGTGAGTGTTGTTCATCCCCATGAACACATCCCACTCCCATCATCCCTCGCTGGGAACAGAGGGATCAGACACGGCTTTGCACAAAATCAACCGCACTTAGAACAAGAACAGGTCACACTTTACAATCAGGGTCACAAAAAACATTAGCTGTTAACTAATGCTTATTTAGGGTTAGGTTAGGTTACTAATGTTAATGAATACCTTAGTTAAGGTTAGGGTTAGGGTTAGGTGAGTTAACCTTAGTTAACATAAATAACATTAGTAAATGGTTAATAGAGACATTAGTTAACTGTTACTTAATGCTTAATAATAAATTAACTAATGCTTATTAATGTACCCTTACTGTAGAGTGTTATTGAAGAAAACACGCTAAATAGTTAAGACCAAGCAGCCAGGAGAAATGAATAAAACAAAATCCCGAGCCAAACTTTGACACAATCCCACTCCCGTCCCTTTTCACTCCCACCCAATCCTGCTCCGTTTTTCAAAACTTGCAATGTTTAACTCGATGCTGGGGGAGAAATGTTCAAATATCAATTCGATTTGATTTGAAATAAAATAAAATATAACTGCATCATGGTTCCCACTCCCGTCTGCTCCCGTTGACTTTTACTCCCGTTCCTGCCTGATCACGGGATTCAAAGTGAAATTCAATCAATCAATCAATCAAAGCTTTATTTGTATAGCGCATTTCATACCCAGAGGCAACACAATGCGCTTTACAGAGAACAAGGGAGGAGGGCAGACGACCCACACTCTACATATTCCAGAGGGAAGCAAAAAAACAGTATCACCCGGGGGCCAGATAAGTGAGCTGTAAAAATTCTTCCCTGACCCCTCTCAACAAGGCGATGGAGCAAGCTCCAGGAGTATGTTTGTCTACCGGCTAAGAACATTTATAAAGCAATACATTACATTAAATTACATTTCAGAGTAATTGCCTCCCATCACGGTGGGAATCCCGAAAGAATGTCGAATGCCGCCCCCGCTGCGGTCTGCCCGAGCGCACCCTCTTCCTATCACCGTCCCCGACCGTCGCCGCGGCTCAATCCCTCTTGAGGCTTGACCCCCCTCGACCCTTGACCTCTTGACCTCCACTTCCCGCAGACACACCGCCACCGGCCCCCGGGAGGGGAGGTCATCGTCTTCCTGGTCGCTCCTCTTTTTCTCTTGTGTGTGTGTGTGTGTGTGTGTGTGTGTGTGTGTGTGTGAGACCACCCTCCTAGACGCAGACGCAGGGTACCGCGTGTCTGCTCTGAGTAGATTGCGTTCCCCTCAACTGTCCTGCGTGGTCTGGAATGAATCATCCTGGGTATTGGATTGGCTGCGGAGCGAGACCCTGTGTTCAGGGTTGTCATTTTTTTTTGGGGGGGGGGGTTATCTCGTTGCGGCCTGGTGCCCGGGGGGCAGCGTGGCGTGCTGTGGAGTCAAAGGGTAATCGCACGGAGGGGGGAGGAAAAAACAACAACACTGGTATTCAGCTTCAGGGCGCTTTTTCACGGAGGCTCCGCTTCTTCGCCGGATTGCGCGGTCGTGCCTGAATCCCACTTCGTGTGACCTGTCGACGTATCGGACCCGAAAGCCCACAGCTTTTCCCCCTCCGGCGGTGACAACGGGTCACAGGTTCGACTCGTCTGTCGCTAACCCACCTCTGATCCATCTGCCTGGCGGGCAGCCTGTGTCCTGGATGGCCTCGGCGTCCCCTTGGTAAAAAACCACGCACGCCGGCTAGACCGCGCGGCATCGCAGCCCGGCAGGGGGAGTCTGGATGGAGTGCTAATTCACCGCTAGCGACAGTCCGGCGATCTGATAGGCCTTATCTCCCAGCCACTCAAAACAGCCGATTCCCAGTCACACAGAGAACAGCCCTAAACCACCAGACCCACACACACACAATAGAGTCACTTCTAACCAGTGTTTATCCCAAGGCCTCCACTTCAGGTGGCACAAAGAACACCTGCCATCATTAATTCCCTCTACGGTTGTTCCATTCTGACTGGGTTCGGATTTTCTCGGCACGCGTTAATGTTGTTTTTTTTCCGCAACGGATGTAATTTTGTTGTGAGTGTCCCCTGCGACGTGAAAGAGGTTCGCGGCGCCATTTGTGTCGGCGTCTCGAGCTTCGTCCTCCGGTCCCGACGTGATGCACCGTTATTCCGAAAGGCGGCACATGAGCAGCTGGCAGTCATTAACGTTGAGCAAACATTTGCCTCTTTGATTCACGCGGGCTAACGGAGGGGCTATTGGGAGGAGGCCTTCAGGGAAATCAATCTGGGTTGGGGGGGGGGTGTTGAGAGGGAGAGAGGGAAGGAGGGAGCGAGGGAGAGAGAGAGAGGGTGGAGGAGTGATGGACCGACGGAGATGGTGTGTGTGTAACGGAGATGGTGTGTGTGTAACGGCGATGGTGTGTGTGTAACGGCGATGGTGTGTGTGTAACGGTGATGGTGTGTGTGTAACGGAGATGGTGTGTGTGTGTAACGGAGATGGTGTGTGTGTGACAGAGATGGTGTATGTGTAACGGGAGGCCATTCACTCCTTTCCAAACACTTATGAAACAAAAATATATTGCGATATTGGAAAATATACTGTTATGTAATGTACTGCATCAAACAATACATTTACATATATAGGAAAATAGTGGCTATATTTCCCAATATACTGCAATATATGAAAAGCAGCAATGTATTATTCAATACATTATGTATGTATCATATATTATTCTGTATATTTCCTCCATATATTTTACATACTATAGTATGTTGAGTTAATATATAGGGGAGTTTATTTTCTTTGTGGAAGGGAAGTGCAGAGTGCCGAGGGTAAGATGGCGGCCGCCCTGCTGTCCGTCTGTCGGGGCTGTCTTGTCTCTCCGTCTGTCGGGGCCCCGTCTTGTCTCTCCGTCTGTCGGGGCCCCGTCTTGTCTCTCCGTCTGTCGGGGCCCCGTCTTGTCTCTCCGTCTGTCGGGGCTGTCTTGTCTCTCTGTCCGTCGGGGCCCCGTCTTGTCTCTCCGTCTGTCGGGGCCCCGTCTTGTCTCTCCGTCTGTCGGGGCCCCGTCTTGTCTCTCCGTCCGTCGGGGCCCCGTCTTGTCTCTCCGTCTGTCGGGGCCCTGTCTTGTCTCTCCGTCTGTCGGGGCCCCGTCTTGTCTCTCCGTCTGTCGGGGCCCCGTCTTGTCTCTCTGTCCGTCGGGGCCCCGTCTTGTCTCTCCGTCTGTCGGGGCCCCGTCTTGTCTCTCTGTCCGTCGGGGCCCCGTCTTGTCTCTCCGTCTGTCGGGGCCCCGTCTTGTCTCTCCGTCCGTCGGGGCCCCGTCTTGTCTCTCCGTCTGTCGGGGCCCCCGTCTTGTCCTGGTCTGGCCTGGCTGCCCGTACCTTTATCAAGCTTCTATTGATCGCTGTCCCGGCCATTTGCACGGTCAATTAACACATGAAATGTTAACTTCCTGCTGCAGCCGGTTGTGCTGGCAGCAGACACACACTCTACAGGCCTTTAGACATGAGAAGAATACACAACTATGTCAATCATTAAGTCCGCTGAGAGTGTAATGTTTGTTTTGAGCGGACAAACTCATCGGTAATGGCCGTTTGCTTATGAAGTGTCATCAATTCATCTGTCCAAATTCGACTTCGGCTTCTTTGCGTGTCTCATGCTTGGGATTGTTTCTGTGTGTGTACATGTGTGTGTGTGGTCACTTTGTGCCCAGTGGGACCTGCCCAGCTGTTGCATGCTGGGAGATTCTTTTCATAAAATTCCAAAGAGATAGTAATATGGTCCCTTCACACTTTTACATTTGACCTTTAACAAAACTCTATCCGGCGGCCTGGTTGGTCCAGCTTGACAACCTGATGTTCTGTTTACCATTCAACAATGCTTTTATCATCCCCTTGAATACCTGTTTATTTCATGTGAAGCCCCCTCACTGAGTACACAGACACACGCACACACACACACACACACACGCACGCACACACGCACACACACACACACACACACACACACACACACACACACACACACACACACACACACACACACAGCACACGCACACACTTGCCTTGCCTTCCACCCCAATCAACTCCTCTGTATGTCTCTACCCATCCCTCACTCTCTCCATCTCTCTACCCATCCCTCTCTGCATCTCTCCATCCCTCCCTCCCTCTCTCCCCTGGAACGGACAGAAATGAAAGGGTTAACAGGGAGAGGTGTGGCGTTGTCATGGGAATACGGCCTGCTGCCAACTCTCTGTCTCTCTACCACGCTCTCTCTCTCCCTCTCCCTCTGTCTCTCTACCACGCTCTCTCTCTCTCTCCCTCTGTCTCTCTACCACGCTCTCTCTCTCTCTCCCTCCCTCTGTCTCTCTACCACGCTCTCTCTCTCCCTCTCCCTCCCTCTGTCTCTCTACCACACTCTCTCTCTCTCTCCCTCCCTCTGTCTCTCTACCACGCTCTCTCTCTCCTTCTCCCTCCCTCTGTCTCTCTACCATGCTCTCTCTCTCCCTCCCTCTGTCTCTCTACCACACTCTCTCTCTCCCTCTCCCTCCCTCTGTCTCTCTACCATGCTCTCTCTCTCCCTCCCTCTGTCTCTCTACCATGCTCTCTCTCTCTCTCCCTCTCTCTCTCTCTCTCTCTCCCTCCCTCTGTCTCTCTACCACACTCTCTCTCTCCCTCTCCCTCCCTCTGTCTCTCTACCACGCTCTCTCTCTCCCTCTCCCTCCCTCTGTCTCTCTACCACACTCTCTCTCTCCCTCTCCCTCCCTCTGTCTCTCTACCACGCTCTCCCTCTCCTTCTCCCCCCTCTCTCTCCCGCTCTTTCCCTCTCTCTCCCTCCCCCTCTCTCTACCATGCTCTCTCTCTCTCCCTCCCTCTGTCTCTCTACCATGCTCTCTCTCTCTCTCTCCATCTCTCTCTCTCTCTCTCTCTCCCTCCCTCTCTCTCTACCATGCTCTCCCTCCCTCCCTCTCTCTCTCTCCCTCCCTCTCTCTCCCTCTCTCTCTCTCTCTCTCTCTCTCTCTCTCCCTCCCTCTCTCTCTACCATGCTCTCTCTCTCTCCCTCCCTCTCTCTCTCTCTCTCTCTCTCTCTCTCTCTCTCAAGGGGAGAGGCACACTAGTAAGAGAGAGTCTGCCCTTGTCAGTCCTGTAATTACATTAAGGCCAGTCTAATTCCTGGAGAGAAAAGATGAAGCCCTCCTCCCCATTGCTCCTTCAGAATCTTTGTGTGTGTGTGTGTGTGTGTGTGCATGTGTGTGTGTGTGTGTGTGTGCATGTGTGCATGTCTGTGTGTCTGTGTGTGTGTGCATGTGTGCATGTGTGTGTGTCTGTGTGTGTGTGCATGTGTGCATGTGTGTGTGTCTGTGTGTGTGTGCATGTGTGTGTGTCTGTGTGTGTGTGTGTGCGTGTGTGCGTGTGTGTGTGTGTGTGTGTGTGTGTGTGTGTGAGTGTGTGTGTGTGGTATGTCTCCCCAGAGAGGAGGGGGAGGGTTGTCCTGGTCATGTGTGTGTGTGCATGTGTGTGTGTGCATTTGTGTGTGTGTGTGTGTGCATTTGTGTGTGTGTGTGTGTGTGTGTGTGTGAGTGTGTGTGGTATGTCTCCCCAGAGAGGAGGGGGAGGGTTGTCCTGGTCATGTGTGTGTGTGTGTGTGTGTGTGTGTGTGTGTGTGTGTGTGTGTGTGTGTGCGTTCAGACTCATAGGCAGGTACCAGAGGGACGCTGTGTTTTCTCTCCTTCTCTCCTCTCTCTCTCTCTCTCTCTCTCTCTCTCTTCTCTCACTCTCCTTTTCCCTGTACCATTCTCTATCTTCCTCTCTCTCCCTCTCTCTCTATATCTCTCTTTCACTCACTCCCTCTCTCTCTCTATCTCTGTCTCCCTCTCTCTTTCACTTTCTCTCTCTAATACTGTATATATATATATCTCTTTCTCTCTCACTCCCTCTCTATCTCTCTCTTTCACCCCCCCCCCCCCCCACACACACACAGACACACACTGGAGATGAATAACAGGTTGGATGTGATATAACACCTGTTGGAAGACCAGCGTTCATCACAGGGGGATTCATGAAGTCTGACGCCGTCACGCTCGCCATATCACTGGAAGAGACAAGCTGTCCCCAGCCATGTCTCTGGTCTTCCACTCCATGTCATGTGACTGTTCTGGTCATCAAACAGCGTCTGACCCATAATTCAGATCTTCTTTCGAGAGGAGGAGAAGATACCGGGCGGGTTTTCTGGATTACGATTAAGCGTAGACCAAAGAAAGAGATAGAAACGGGGTTTAATCTTCAATCTTAAACTTATCAATGTCGTCGAGACCGTCCTAGACTGTATCGAATCATATTTTACACAAAAAAAAACAAAAACAATTTGAATCTTAAATAAATCAACAGCCCTTTTGATAACGCTGACACAGCGAGCCCGTCCCAGAAGCCCCCTGGCGCTGGTCCGCCGGGCTCTCCGGCCCGATAGGCATCAGAACCCTTGTGCTTGGTGACCTGTGCTCTGAGTGGCAGACCCACTTCCACCACCCACTCTCTCCAGCTCGGAGAACGCCGGAAATGGGCCGGCCGGCCATTGTGTGCCGAGAGAGATAAGGAAGGCCGGAGCCGATGTACGCGACTGTGTACACACACACACACACACACACACACACAGACACGCACACACGCACACACGCACAGACACACACACTCTCCTGTAGTCGCAAGTAGTGCAGTGGTGCACTGTGCCCTGTACTTAAAGCAATACATCACGATATTTGGACCTTTACAAACATGTCTGGTGCTAATTCTCCAATTAGATTTACTAAAAGTAAGCTGAATCGTCCAAACAGTCTACTCAGAAAGATAATACATTGACATTT
>NC_140254.1:19256410-19271410 GCF_949987555.1 Borostomias antarcticus | reverse complement strand
TGAGTGCTCTTGTAGTTAGTATACGGTCCTAGTGCTCTTGTAGTTAGTATACGGTCTGAGTGCTCTTGTAGTTAGTATACAGTCCTAGTGTTCTTGTAGTTAGTATACGGTCTGAGTGCTCTTGTAGTTAGTATACAGTCCTAGTGTTCTTGTAGTTAGTATACGGTCCTAGTGCTCTTGTAGTTAGTATACAGTCATAGTGCTCTTGTAGTTAGTATACGGTCCGAGTGCTCTTGTAGTTAGTATACGGTCCTAGTGCTCTTGTAGTTAGTATACGGTCCTAATGCTCTTGTAGTTAGTATACGGTCCGAGTGCTCTTGTAGTTAGTATACGGTCCGAGTGCTCTTGTAGTTAGTATACGGTCCTAGTGCTCTTGTAGTTAGTATACGGTCGATGCCAGCTGATTCCTATCAACCAGATGGCCTTGTCTTTTTAAATCTTCAAACTGTTGAGTGGTCGGTTGACATACATTTTACATACTCTGAGATATTGGCTAAATACATGTTCAGGGGTGTGTCTCAGTTACAGTATAAAACAGGTTCTAGGAGCTTCTGACTGATAATACGTATGGAATTGACTAATTAAGCATGGAAAACCTTCACCCCTGCATCTGAGAAACAAGGCTACTTATTTTTCCTGGGTACAACATTGCCATGACAGTGCATACATGCACTTATCTATTCACATATGTACTCACACGTACATTTGTGCGTGACACACAGACGCACACGGATGAGCACGCTCCTCCCTCGAGACCGCCTCTGAACTCAAAATAGAGCGGCCCAATGCCCACACAATCCCCAGCCGTGATCGTGAATATTTAAAGCACGCCATCTCCAATGGTGAAGTGTTACTTTACATATTCTCATTGAATAAAATGAACACGTCTCATATTTACCAGATCATTGCTTTTAAGATGCATGAATCAGAATCATACATGGTTCCTGCTGGTTATTCGGTGCCGACGTCTACATAAATATTATCTGTGTGTTGTGGCTCTGGGCCAGGCTGGGCTGTTGACTTGCGTGTGCAGGGGAGGGGGGGGCTGTTGACTTGCGTGTGCAGGGGAGGGGGGGGCTGTTGACTTGCGTGTGCAGGGGAGGGGGGGGCAGGTTGACTTGCGTGTGCAGGGGAGGGGTGGGCTGTTGACTTGCGTGTGCAGGGGAGGGGGGGGGCTGGTTGACTTGCATGCGCAGGGGAGGGGGGGGCTGTTGACTTGCGTGTGCAGGGGAGGGGGGGGGCTGGTTGACTTGCATGCGCAGGGGAGGGGGGGGCTGTTGACTTGCGTGTGCAGGGGAGGGGGGGCAGATTGACTTGCGTGTGCAGGGGAGGGGGGGCAGGTTGACTTGCGTGTGCAGGGGAGGGAGGGCAGGTTGACTTGCGTGTGCAGGGGAGGGGGGGCAGGTTGACTTGCGTGTGCAGGGGAGGGGTGGGCTGTTGACTTGCGTGTGCAGGGGAGGGGGGGGCTGGTTGACTTGCATGCGCAGGGGAGGGGGGGGCTGTTGACTTGCGTGTGCAGGGGAGGGGGGGCAGGTTGACTTGCGTGCGCAGGGGAGGGGGGGCAGGTTGACTTGTGTGCGCAGGGGAGGGGGGGCAGGTTGACTTGCGTGTGCAGGGGAGGGGGGGGATTGATTTCCTTCCCTCGCTCCTCTGAGGCAGGCATTTTGAACAGTGTGAATCATTTGCATTCTCCCTCTCTCTCTCTCTCTCTCTCTCTCTCTCTCTCCCTCTCTCTCTCTCTCTCTCTCTCTCTCCCTCTCTCTCTCTCTCTCTCTCTCCCTCTCTCTCTCTCTCTCTCTCCCTCTCTCTCTCTCTCTCTCTCTCTCTCTCTCTCTCTCGCATTCTGTCTTTTTCTCATACGCTGACATTCTCACCAAGTCTCTTTCATTCCCTCTTCTCTTTCTGACTGGCACATGCCCCCCCCCACCCCACCCCCACCTCTCTTTCTTTCTTTCTTTCTTTCTTTCTTTCTTTCTTTCTTTCTTTCTTTCTTTCTTTCTCTCTCTCTCTCTCTCTCTCTCTCTCTCTCTATTCTCACACAGTCGTGTATGTTTTGCCCCACGGGGCCCAAACAGAGACTCAGTATCAGGAGGAAGAAGAAGGAAGAGGAAGAGGACAAATGAGAATAAAAAAATATTTCTAAAATCATGCGTCTCGAATCCACAGCAAAATGCCTGAGTAGACATTCGCATGTTTATTCTGCATCACTCAGGGCTTGAATTCACAGCCTTCGAGCGACCTGCCAAGTGAGAAGCCTTAGATGGCCATCGCCAGGTTCCATGGCAACCCAGGAGACAGGAAAGACCACAAATACACAAGCTGGCAGCAGCACACAGAGACCCAGGGGACAGGAAAGACCACAAATACACAAGCTGGCAGCAGCACACAGAGACCCAGGAGACAGGAAAGACCACAAATACACAAGCTGGCAGCAGCACACACAGACCCAGGGGACAGCTGGCGGTCTGGCCTTTGCTTTGCCTTAAAATAAAACTGAACATGGATTCTCCAAAAGAACGTTCTCAAACTAACAAAAATGACACATGAAGCCTCCCGCTGCCTCGTTCTTTCACTGGAGCTGTTATGAATGAATGAATGAATGAATGAATGAATGAATGAATGAATGAATGAAACCTCACTTGCGCTATAGGATTTTGGGTAATGTTTTTATTCTTTGTCGAAAGCAATAGCGTACATGTTGACAGAATTCAAAATACTGTCAGAAATTCAGTTTTTGAGATAACATTCTGAAATTTTTACACAACCTACCATGTCATGAAAATGTTGTCATCTTTTTCATGAACATTGGAGATTTATTGCGTGAAAATTTGCACTAGCTGCATACAGTAAACTTACTAAAATTACTGTTTACAGTAAACCATTTTGATGCACTGTGGGCTCAGGTTTTGATATTTAAAAAAATCTTGGAAGATTGTTTATGGGGCGGACAGTCTGAAGATGCAGTATAGCAAACGTCTCAATCGACCAAAAAATGTAGGAGGAGATTTTTGGAGGAAAGTTTTACAGTTTTAGAGTGATTCCAGATTTCCTAGGAAGAGGATTCAGAATATTGGTAAATAGAGGGACCAGTAGCTGAGCTCACACACCCTTTCTAAGGAAACATTTTGCATTCATGCTCTCCAATAAACGGTATCCCAAAATATAGAATTGTCCCTTTGCATTTGGAGAGCAGAATGTGAAGGACGAGAAATAAATGAGGGGAAAAAAGAGAGAAAATCCATGTTTGAAGTCGTGTGTTTTATATCCCCCCCTTCCCCGCGTCCACTAAACCGCTGCTGGCTGTTCTGGGCTCGTTTCATGTGTCCATTGATTTACATGTCATCTTCATGTCAGCCATGTTCCTGGTTGGCGGGAGGAATCTGTTCTCCTGGCTCCTGGAGGCGGCGGCGACAGTGGCGGCTCCTACACAAGGAGGAGGTCAGGCCTGCTTCTTCTCTGTTTGATAGAGGGCAAATGGAAATGTCAGCGGCGTCTGAAAAGGAAAGGTCTGCCCGTCTCTGATGCTACGCTAAATAACCAGTGACGGATCGCCGAGGAAACGCCACGCGTGACGGCCGACCCCCACGGAGCCACGCCGCCGTACTGAAAATAACAACAAAATCAAAAAGCCAAACGCAAAATATTTTAAATGGAGCGTGACGAGAGAAAAATAAACAGCAAGGAGGCGTTTTGGCCTTGTTAGCATTATTAGCGAAAACCAACGGAAATTACTATCGTTAGCCTTCGGGGGGGACTACGTTCAGAAGCCCCTTGAAAGCTTAGAAAGAACATCTGGGGTGGAGGCCTTGGGCCATGCTTATTATCCAGAATCACCATCCAGACAAAGAAACGTACTTGAAAACCACCTGCAACTCACCATGCCAATCTCCCCTTATTGAAATCAATGAGCCAATTAGGCGAAAGCTAAAAGTTAAACATATAGGTCTTGAGTGAGGGATTTCCCCATATACCGTGTGCAAGGTCCTCCTCTGTGCCAGCGTGATGTTTGTGTGTTGTACTGTTTTTTTGCTTCCCTCTGGAATATGTAGAGAGTGGGTCGTATGCCCACCTCCCTTGTTCTCTGTAAAGCGCATTGTGTTGCCTCTGGGTGTGAAATGCGCTATACAAATAAAGCTTTGATTGATTGATTGATTGATATGGAGGTGGTCTCCCATTGGTCACCGGTTTGACTATGATCACATCAAAGAATGACCAGTGTAGCACTTCAAACAACCTTGCCAGCTTTTTATCCATTGAATTGTTGAATATATTATGTCTCTGAAATGTATATTCTAGAAGAAAGAGGTTCCTTTTTTTTGCTTTGAATCCACACATGAAACTGTCAGACGGGCGATAATCCTACCATATATTCAGTAGAATCCCTTTAACAGGGATAATACAGTCGTTGAACGTGACACATCCCAGTTATCTTTAGGTGAAATCAGAGTGAATACACCCATAAGTGTTGTTATTCCATCTCTTTTAAGTACTATAAAACTCCCTTTTATACGTCTTATTTTCCCCTCTATAAGCTCACCTCGTTTTGTGGGCGTGTCAAAGAAACCAGTCCATTTTCTCCGTATTCATTTTAACAATACCTGTGACTGTTGCCGGTGCCGAGAGATCTTTCTCAAAACTTAAATTAATAAAGACATATTTGAGGAGCACAATGTCGCAAGAGAGACTATCTGGGTTTTCAATCCTTAGTATTGAGAGCCGAAGCGCGTGCGTCTAGATCTAAAGAGTGTTATAGCCTACAGGACAGTCTAGATCTAAAGAGTGTTATAGCCTACAGGACAGTCTAGATCTAAAGAGTGTTCTAGCCTACAGGACAGTCTAGATCTAAAGAGTGTTAGAGCCTACAGGACAGTCTAGATCTAAAGAGTGTTAGAGCCTACAGGACAGTCTAGATCTGAAGAGTGTTAGAGCCTACAGGACAGTCTAGATCTAAAGAGGGTTATAGCCTACAGGACTTTGCGCAGAAGAATGCCAGGAGATGCTCATATAAAATAATAAGCTGACTACAACACATGTAGAAAGCAGCTCTTGACTGCAGTCTCTGTAACCTACAGGATACAGTATGTTTTGTTTTTTGTAGACAACTTTTCTTTGATACAGAATATGTTGTGTGAACCGTTCCGTTGTGTGAACTCAAATGATGGCTATAATGGATGTTCTACAATTCCTTCCTGTAATAATAGCCTAATACAGAGACACTTGTTAGTATTTGTCAATGATGATGAACTATATATATATTTTTTTTAAAGCATTAAGTGGCCGCGATGTCTATATGTCACTCTGTGGGAGGGGCCTCATAGCCCGACCTGCAGGGGAGCCCCGAAAAATAGGTATATATTCTAGAAAGTCACATCATTTCTTTCTCTTGTTCATCTCTCTTGTTTCAACCTCCTGTGTTGTGTGATCCACCGTAAACATCATGGAACCCGTGTGTCATTAAAGCAAGTAACTTTGTCTCCGTGGAATTGCAAGAAAACAGCCTGGACTGAGTTTCCCAGAGGCATTGTAGTGCTACGATGAACGCCGTAGTTACGATGAACGTAGCGCTACGATGAACGCCGTAGTTACGATGAACGTAGCGCTACGATGAACGCCGTAGTTACGATGAACCTAGCGCTACGATGAACGCCGTAGTTACGATGAACGTAGCGCTATGATGAACGCCGTAGCTTACGATAAACGCAGCGCTACGATGAACGCCATAGCTTACGATGAACGTAGCGCTATGATGAACACCGTAGCTTACGATGAACGTAGCGCTACGATGAACGCAGCACTACGATGAACGCCGTAGCTTACGATGAACGCAACGCTACGATGCCTCTGGGAAACTCAGCCCTGTTAGGTACCTGCGAGTCGACGCGCTGAATATCTACTGAAATAAAACCCTCCACGAACTGTTCCTCGGATCTAACTCTCGGCAGGAACGGGAGTGGAGCAGTGAGACTTTTGCAACTTAACCATTTCGGTTGGCTGTACACCCAAACAGCGCCGGAATAGACTCTGTACTGTACTCTGTAAAAATCTGAGCGCCAAGTCAAAATCCTGAGTCTCTGCGACTCCCAACGTTCGCCAAACAGCCGAACCGCGAAAGAGCAGGTGTGCGACGCCCTGCAACGAACCCACCAACGCTGGTCACGTGGGTCTTCTAGACTCCAACGAGAGCCGCACAGCCGAGCGCGCCAGCGCGCCACACAATACCGGAAGGTCCAATGTCCAAATGCATCTCGTTTGATGTGGTTTGTGGTGCGATTCTGTTTTGAGCTTAGAGAATTAGGACAGGCGGCAATCTAATGATATCATTCATTTTCCCTCCTGCTGTGTTTCAATACTGACACATTGGTGTTTCCATCTATTATTGAATTGTGTTTTCATATTATCTTAATAATTGATTATTATACTTCAATAAATATTAATTGTTTTGATCACGTCGTTGTAGCGTCATCAACGGCTCTTTCAGATGGAGATTGATAAATTAGACTATTGATAAGGTTATCCGTTTCCCTGTACAGAACAGGGTGGTGCCCCATATGAGTTGATTTAAGGTATTAAATCAATTTTCCTTCATAGTTGTGATAACCGCAGTATAATCATAAATTATACTACAAGTCATAGTCAGATTTCCATCTATCTATCTATCTATCTATCTATCTATCTATCTATCTATCTATCTATCTATCTATCTATATCTTTGATGTGATCATTGGTGAGATGGTAATCAATCATCATCATCAACTTTGGGCAAAATGCTTACGCAGTTGAACAGGACTTAACAAGCAAGTAAAAACTCCGATGCGGACGCCTCCCCGATCTCTCGCCGGCCGGGCGGGGGGGGCGCAGTCACGTCCCCGTGCCCCCTGTCCGCAGAGGCCGGGGGGGGGGGGGGAACCCTTTAGTCATTTATTCACGGGGGGGGGGGGGAACCCTTTAGTCATTTATTCACGGGGCGTAATTGAAATGAACACGGGCCGGCGGACGCCAGAGAATCGAGCCTGTCGCCCCCCCCCCCCCCCCACCCCCCCCCGCCACTCGACGCAGAGGACGAGTGTTTCATTCACCTCATCCTACCCCTGTGAGCGCGCGCGCCCATGCGCGTCGCCCCTCTCTGCGAAAGGTCAATGCATTCGACAGGAACGTGCACACCTCATGGGGTTCAACCGGAGCGTTTTTTTACGGTTCCGTTCCTCATTTCTCACCGAGCACAAGGATTCACATCTGAACGAGTCGTTTGGTGCAGATCCAGGTAGTAATGTGATTGGTATGCAGATTTAGCCCACTGCCTTTTCCAGGGGTTAAGCTGTTGAACCGGAATAGTCCGTATCTCTCAGAACAGGGAGGGGGGAGCAGGGGGGGGGGCAGGGGGAGGGGGGGAGCAGGAGCAGGTGGGTTTAGCATGCGGACATGTTTATCCGCCCCTAATTAAGTGAGAATGTCCCTGGAAAGAGGTCTGTGTGTGTGTGTGTGTGTGTGTGTGTGTGTGTGTGTGTGCGTGCGTGCGTGTGTGTGTGTGTGTGTGTGCGTGTGTGTGCGTGTGTGTGTGTGTGTGTGTGCATGTGTGTGTGTGTGTTTGCGTGTGTTTGTGTGTGCCCATGTGTGTGTGTGTGTGCGTGTGTGTGTGCGTGTGTGTGTGTGCGTGTGTGTGTGCGCGCATGTGTGTGTGCGGTCGATGAATGTGGAAGACAGGTGGTAGAGTGCGTGGCGGAGACGGGCGTGGTCGTTGCCGAGGGGGAGGGGGGGGGGGGGTTGTTAGTTTGCTCGTTGAGCCGGTGGATGGGGATTGGGGATTGGAGGTCGGGGGGGTCACATGTCACTGCTGGGGGGGGGGACGACGCCCACTGGAATAGCGGGGCGCTGGGGTGCTCCGCCCCCCTTCCAGATGGAGCTGCCACTACTGTAGCAATCAGAGTCGCAGTGCTGTGTGTGTTTGTGTGACGACTTGGTTCTGTGTGTGTGTGTGTGTGTGTGTGTGTGTGTGTGTGTGTGTGTGTGTGTGTGTGTGTGAGTGTAAGGGTTGTGTAAGAGCTCGGGAGGGCTTCCTGACTGTAGGTAGCTTCTCTGTCTCATGTGACCTGGCTCCAGCCCCTGAATCTGAATGTTCGAAATGCGATTTCGGGTCTGGAAAAGCTCTAGTTCAGAGTGATTTCTCGGTTGGAATTCCAATCAGGAATTTCAGCGTCCTTTGAAAGCGATGACGGAATTAAACTGCATAACGTGATTGGTTAGGGGATGAACCAATCGCTGAGGACTCCTTCGGCACATCTCGGGAAAAAGGCTGCAATCGGCTTCTGTTCAGACTGAATAATGAAGGCAAGGCAAGTTTATTTATATAGCACATTTCAGCCACAGGGCAATTCAAGGTGCTTTACATGAGACATTAAAGGAGAATGCTCGTTTTTGACAACCTGGACCTTATTTACGGCATATTATAAGACGTTTCACTCACCGAGATAACTTTGGTGTAATTCGGAGGCCTGTATAAGAAATTTAAAATCCAGCGCGAGCCAAGTATATCCATGTAATGGCGGCGGACGGGGCACTGAGAATGCAGCTTCTAAAAAATCGCTTGCGCATGCGTGCTGGAGCAAGTGAGGAAGCTATTTCGTTTCTAAAGACGTTTCTAAAGATCATATTACAGAGGCATGTGAAAAACCACAACAGGCCTACGCTCTACGGAAGCACAACTAGCGATTCATAAAGACAGATTGATGAAAACAACCGTTTTGCGGCAGAAAATAGATTTTTCAGAAGCTGCATTCTCAGTGCCCCGTCCGCCGCCATTACATGGATATACTTGGCTCGCGCTGGATTTTAAATTTCTTCTACAGGCCTCCGAACTACACCAAAGTTATATCGGTGAGTGAAACGTCTTATAATATGCCGTAAATAAGGTCCAGGTTGTCAAAAACGAGCATTCTCCTTTAAAAGTATTACAACAAAATGCAACACATTATAGATATTGAAAACAAAAAGCAGGACAAATAGAATACATGAATAAAAGTTACAGTGCAGTATACTGATAAACATAACTCCTCTTAGAAAGCAGTGGCAAAAAGAAAAGTCTTCAGGCTTGTTTTAAAAGAACCAAGAGTTGCAGCAGACCTGCAGTTTTCTGGAAGTTTGTTCCAGATATGTGGGGCATAAAAACTGAACGCTGCTTCACCATGTTTTGTTTTAACTCTGGTGTATGTGTGTGTGTGTGTGTGTGTGTGTGTGTGTGTGTGTGTGTGTGTGTGTGTGTGTGAAGGGAAAGGAAATGGCGATTCAAAATGTGTCTGGCTGTCTCATGTACAGGGTGTGCAAAAAAACATGTGTATCTCATGGACATGGAATAGACCATTAAAACGCACACACACACACACACACACACATGCACACACACATATGCGCACACGCACACACACGCACACACACGCACACACACGCACACACACACGCACACACACACATATAGCGTAAACACACAGAAGGTCACGCGCAGAAAGTCACACACACACACATGCACACACACACACACACACACACACACTATGGGGTGTGATTAGTGCCAGCACACCATACTGAAACGCTTGACTTGCGCCTACTTAAGAAGACGCGATGACATCAAACGTCTAAACGCACGTGTATAATTTCCATTGACAAACAATGGAGAGACAGACGTCTCATAGCTGTAACGTACCTGTCACGCAGACGCTGTGCACATGTTGTTTACACGTATTGCGCATCGTGTGCGTGACGGCAACACTACAGGTTAGATGCGCCTCACATATGCGACACCAACACTACACATGACAGTTTGGTAAAATCATAGATGAACGTACGTACGTTCGCTTGTAATGTGTGCAGAAATTGCATAGCGACGTGTCAAACGTGCCAGTGCCTTGCTTGCGCAGCAGACGTGTTAGCGGCCGCACGTGTAAGGTCAGTTGCCTTTAAATCATAGCTGGTTCTAATCTCGTCCTTGCCAATTGGTAATGCATTCTCAATAAATGGAATTCGCACATGTTAAGCAACTTGTTTTTAATAAAGCCTAATATCTGAATGACTCTTTCTTCGCAATTTAAAACAAATGTTCAGATACACGTGTTTCTTGTCAATAGAGGGCGCTGCAGCACCGTCAGCACCAGTTCGAACAGCCACAACCTATTTGAAAATGTAGCGATAGTGGAGATAAAACGACACATATCTAGGAAAAGTTATGCAAGGAGGGTCCTGGAATTTGATTGAGTGCAAATAAATATTATTAATTTTTATTCAATATGGACAAATGAGCCCCGCTCGCAGCTTCTAGTGCCCGCTGACTTAACACGAGCGTGCAAACGTTACATGCATGTGCGCAAGTGGCACGGCAGTTTTGACACGTCACCCTCTGAGAATGCGAGCGACTCGTAACGCGTGCGTATATGCACGCCTATTAATCAGCTCGCCAAAGTACCTTTATACACGCAATGCAGGCGACGAAAGCACTGAGTGTTTGTTACGCTGGCACGAATCACACCCCATACACACACGCACACACACGCACACACACACACACACACACACACACACACACACACACACACACACACACTGTCAGTCTACCAGTGGAGCCCCCAAGCCACGTTTCAACAGAAGCTATAATCCTCACACTGTTCTACACACTATTCACTTCCTCCTCTTCCACTCCTCTCCATCTCTCAATCTCTCCATCTCTCCCTCCTCCTGGATGTCATCCCCTGTTCATTCCCTTTCAGCTACCATCTCTCCATCTTGCTGATGGATGTGCTGTGTACGTGGGGGAGGGGGGGGGGGGGCGGGTAGTAATCTGTGGGGAGCCTCCCGTAACGCATCATCATTATGGGACCAAGGACACGCTCGTTTGGCTGGGGAGAAGCCCGCTGCTCGTCACGTCCCCTGATTATCCTGGAACAGATTGATTAACCCCCGAGTGGAAGCGTCCCTTTTAATCATTTTGTCAGACCGCAGACTGTCATGGGCGTTTGTTTGCTAAATCTCTCTCTCTCTCTCTCTCTCTCCCTCTCACTCTCTCTCCGTCTCTCTTTCTATGTCTGTCTGTCTCTCTCTCTCTCTATCTCTCTCTCTCTCTCTCTCTCTATCCCTCTCCCTCTCTCTCTCTCTCTCTCTCACTCTCTCTCTCCCTCTCACTCTCTCTCCGTCTCTCTTTCTCTGTCTGTCTGTCTCTCTCTCTCTCTCTCTCTCTCTCTCTCTCTCTCTCTCTCTCTCTCTCTCTCTCTCTATCTCTCTCATTGTTTAGGCATGAAACACCCTGAACATCCATGGTCTTGACCCAGGGGTTAGGGCTAGGCTGACCAGGGGGTTGGGGCTAGGCTGACCAGGGGGTTGGGGCTAGGCTGACCAGGGGGTTGGGTTTAGGGTGACCAGGGGGTTGGGGCTAGAGTGACCAGGGGGTTAGGGCTAGGCTGACCAGGGGGTTGGGGCTAGGGTGACCAGGGGGTTAGGGCTAGGCTGACCAGGGGGTTGGGGCTAGGCTGACCAGGGGGTTGGGGCTAGGCTGACCAGGGGGTTGGGTTTAGGGTGACCAGGGGGTTAGGGCTAGGCTGACCAGGGGGTTGGGTTTAGGGTAACCAGGGGGTTGGGTTTAGGGTGACCAGGGGGTTGGGGCTAGGCTGACCAGGGGGTTGGGGCTAGGCTGACCAGGGGGTTGGGGCTAGGCTGACCAGGGGGTTGGGTTTAGGGTGACCAGGGGGTTGGGGTTAGAGTGACCCACGGGTTAGGGCTAAGATGACCCAGGGATTGGGGCTAGGCTAGGGTGACCCAGAGGTTGGGGCTAGGGCGACCCAGGGGCAGGGGTTAGGGCTAAGATGACTCATGAGTTGGGGCTAGACTAGAGTGACCCAGTGGTCGGGGCTAGGGGTTAGGATGACCCAGGGGTTGGGGTTAGGGTTAGGATGACCCAGGGGTTGGGGTTAGGGTTAGGGGATGGCTCACTGCTCTAGCCTGACAAGCTGTATTAGATTTGCGTTTGGCAAATGTATTTCTAATCGTTCATCTAATTTTTAATCAGGTTTAATTGGCTGAACATCCCCACATTTTAGGACACGGGCAGGTGGCCTCTCAATACCTCAGCTAGCTTCCGGTGAAAGGGATGATGCAGTGAGCCTGGGATGATGCAGTGAGCCTGGGATGATGCAGTGATTCTGGGATGATGCAGTGAGCCTGGGATGATGCAGTGAGCCTGGGATGATGCAGTGAGCCTGGGATGATGCAGTGAGCCTGGGGTGATGCAGTGAGGGATGATGCAGTGAGGGATGATGCAGTGAGCCTGGGATGATGCAGTGAGCCTGGGATGATGCAGTGAGCCTGGGATGATGCAGTGAGGGATGATGCAGTGAGCCTGGGGTGATGCAGTGAGGGATGATGCAGTGAGGGATGATGCAGTGAGGGATGATGCAGTGAGGGATGATGCAGTGAGCCTGATAAACACTCCAACTCCGTTCAGGGTAAACGGAGAGGGGAAGGGTCGCTGCCTCCAAGCTCCAAAACTCAACTGTTTTACTGAGTGTTCAGTTGGTTATCAGTGTTCAGTTGGTTATCAGTGTTCAGTTGGTTATTAGTGTTCAGTTGGTTATTAGTGTTCAGTTGGTTATCAGTGTTCAGTTGGTTATCAGTGTTCAGTTGGTTATTAGTGTTCAGTTGGTTATTAGTGTTCAGTTGGTTATTAGTGTTCAGTTGGTTATTAGTGTTCAGTTGGTTATTAGTGTTCAGTTGGTTATTAGTGTTCAGTTGGTAATCAGTGTTCAGTTGGTTATAAGTGTCCAGTTGGTTATTAGTGTTCAGTTGGTTATTAGTGTTCAGTTGGTTATCAGTGTTCAGTTGGTTATCAGTGTTCAGTTGGTTATTAGTGTTCAGTTGGTTATCAGTGTTCAGTTGGTTATTAGTGTTCAGTTGGTTATCAGTGTTCAGTTGGTTATCAGTGTTCAGTTGGTTATCAGTGTTCAGTTGGTTATTAGTGTTCAGTTGGTTATCAGTGTTCAGTTGGTTATTAGTGTTCAGTTGGTTATCAGTGTTCAGTTGGTTATTAGTGTTCAGTTGGTTATTAGTGTTCAGTTGGTTATTAGTGTTCAGTTGGTTATCAGTGTTCAGTTGGTTATTAGTGTTCAGTTGGTTATTAGTGTTCAGTTGGTTATTAGTGTTCAGTTGGTTATCAGTGTTCAGTTGGTTATTAGTGTTCAGTTGGTTATTAGTGTTCAGTTGGTTATCAGTGTTTAGTTGGTTATTAGTGTTCAGTTGGTTATTAGTGTTCAGTTGGTTATTGGTGTTCAGTTGGTTATCAGTGTTCAGTTGGTTATCAGTGTTCAGTTGGTTATCAGTGTTCAGTTGGTTATTAGTGTTCAGTTGGTTATTAGTGTTCAGTTGGTTATTAGTGTTCAGTTGGTTATTAGTGTTCAGTTGGTTATTAGTGTTCAGTTGGTTATTAGTGTTCAGTTGGTTATTAGTGTTCAGTTGGTTATTAGTGTTCAGTTGGTTATTAGTGTTCAGTTGGCTATTAGTGTTCAGTTGGTTATTAGTGTTCAGTTGGTTATTAGTGTTCAGTTGGTTATCAGTGTTCAGTTGGTTATTAGTGTTCAGTTAGTTATTAGTGTTCAGTTGGTTATTAGTGTTCAGTTGGTTATTAGTGTTCAGTTAGTTATTAGTGTTCAGTTGGTTATTAGTGTTCAGTTGGTTATTAGTGTTCAGTTGGCTATTAGTGTTCAGTTGGTTATCAGTGTTCAGTTGGTAATCAGACATGTCTTGGCCACTGCTGTCACTGTCACACTGCGGGTTTTGCGTTGTCAGAGCAGGTGATTTGCCCGAGAGAGGATTGAAAAGGGAGATCTCTGGGTTGAATCTGTCCTGCAAAGAACAAGAAATAAATACTGAATTTGAGGAGAAATTACTTAATACTAGTGAAATGATCTGTCCGTGCAGCCAGATAATTTTACATGATAAGAAATCTTAAAATAAGATGGTTCGAGCCTAGGAATAAGATATAAACTAATAAATAACTTTTATAACTTTTATATCTCATATTTCCAAATCTAAGATTTAAAATCTTGGTAAGCGCAGAACAATTTGCAGTGTGCTTCTAACTTCCTCTAAACAGAACGATAACGTTACCTCCGTTACATCTCACCCCCTTCCCGCCTTCTCACAACAGCATGCGTCACTTCCCTGGGTATCCCTGCCGCCGGCCCCCACAGAGGAACAGTGGAGAATTAGCCTTCGGCTCGGCGAGCCCATTCGTCTCTGTGTGACGGCTCGATTCATCCGTCTCACGGACGCACACAGAAGTCCACTTCTCTGGGTTTATTTTTAGACTGGCAGTGTTCTGCCTGGGTTCCCCTGGTCATGTGCTCCGTACTGTACACACATAGTTCCCCACGCACTCTCTCTCTCTCTCTCTCTCTTCTCTCTCTCTCTCTCTCTCTCTCTCTACTCTCTCTCTCTCTCTCTCTCTCTCTCTCTCTTCTCTCTCTCTCTCTCTCTCTCTCTCTCTCTCTCTCTCTCTCACTTCCTCTCCGTATACCCTGTGGCAGTTCCTGTGTTTCTCGTGGGTTGGAGTCGTCACTATTATCTTTCTGTCACACTGCCTGTGTGTGTATGCTGATTATAAATTGCTCTCTCTCTCTCTATCTCTCTCTCCCTCCCTCTCTCTCTCTCTCTCTCTCGTGTTCTCTGTGCGCACGTGTGTCTGAAGAATGTATTTGATGGTATCTGACATTTTGAGGCAACTTCTCTTCCCATGTGATGTGCAAATCATGGCAGCGAGTATGAATAATGGAGCTCCGCAGCGTTCCTGTGTGTTCTCACTGGGTGAGTGGGTGTTCCTACCTCACATCGTCCGCCACGCCGGCTCCTTTAGTGTTGCAGATATGGACGTTTTGACCTGCGGGGGTTTGAGAGCTGAATGAGGTGGTGTGTGAGTGTGTGTGTGTGTGTGTGTTGTGTGTGTGTGTGTGTGTGTGTGTGTGTGTGAGAGAG
>NC_140254.1:19224159-19254159 GCF_949987555.1 Borostomias antarcticus | reverse complement strand
CAAAGGCAATTGACTGAACAAAATAGTCAGGTGAATATCACACGTCTTGTATTTGAGTTACACAAATACACACACACACACACACACACACACACACACACACACAGACACATAAACCTGCATGGACTCATATCCATGCTGTACTTGTAGACGGCTAAAGTGCCCATCTAACCCATGTCCGGTAGTGGTTCCTATCAACACATGGTGGTCTTTAGAGCCGGATACCTGAGCTCACACCACAGCTCTGGAATCAGTCTTTGACATAAGAATATTGGCCAGACACAGTGAGGGTAGTGGCAAATACTAGAATTTGGGTGAAGTTTCAGACGAGACAGATGAGTCTACAGACAGACAGGCAGACAAGTCTACAGACAGACCGACAGACAGGCAGACAAGTCTACAGACAGACAGACAAATCTACAGACAGACCGACAGACAGGCAGACAAGTCTACAGACAGACAGACAAATCTACAGACAGACAGACAAATCTACAGACAGACAGACAGGCAGACAAGTCTACACACAGACAGACAAATCTACAGACAGACAGGCGGGTCTACAGACAGACAGGCAGACAAGTCTACACACAGACAGACAAATCTACAGACATACAGATGAGTCTACAGACAGACAGGCAGACAGGTCTACAGACAGACAGACAGACTAGTCTACAGACAGACAGGTAGACTAGTCTACAGACAGACAGACGAGTCTACAGACAGACAGGCAGACGAGTCTACAGACAGACAGGCAGACAGGTCTACAGACAGACAGACGAGTCTACAGACAGGCAGACAGGTCTACAGACAGACAGACAGGTCTACAGACAGACAGACGAGTCTACAGACAGACAGGTAGACTAGTCTACAGACAGACAGGTAGACTAGTCTACAGACAGACAGGTAGACTAGTCTACAGACAGACAGACGAGTCTACAGACAGACAGGCAGACAGGTCTACAGACAGGCAGACAGGTCTACAGACAGACAGACAAGTCTACAGACAGACAGACAGGTCTACAGACAGACAGACGAGTCTACAGACAGACAGACAGGTCTACAGACAGACAGACAAGTCTACAGACAGACAGACAAGTCTACAGACAGACAGACAGACAAGTCTACAGACATACAGACAAGTCTACAGACAGACAGACGAGTCTACAGACAGACAGACAGACAGGTCTACAGATAGACAGACAGACAGACAGACAGGTCTACAGATAGACAGACAGACAGACAGATGAAGGAGTCTCTTCTCTTCCATCCAGAAAATGTTGTGAAGGATCACCTGGCACTTAGCAACAGTCAACATATCGTAGTCGCTATCAAAGCATGTGTGTGCAGTTCACCTGACCCTTAGTTCCCACAGAGGCAGGATGGGCAAGGGGCCGTACTGTAGTAGACATAGCTGTTGTCATTTTCATTGTAAAACTGTTGTTACAAGAACAAAAATGTGCGAAATAGTTTTTTATTTAGGGATGAACTTCCTGAATAAGCTACATCATCGTTGAGAGTCGAGGTTTGTTTCAGCATAATATTTCACCATCGGTGTCTTGGTTTTTTGAGTTTTTGAGACATTTGTTGGGCGCTGTGCCTGTTGTCTTCATCCTGCCGCCTGCAGGGGGCGCAGCACACAGTAGGCCACAGCCTCGGCGTCCGCAGCACATCTGTAAATTCCTATCGTCGTGATTTGTTTTCGTCCGACGCCTCAGTGCATGGGACAGCGTGGGAGGACGTGGAGACGCCGGGTGGCCGGGCGGTCACCACCGGTGGGACGCGTCCACGCCGATGTCGTTCGGGCGTCGGAGGGGCATGGCACGAGGGGGATGGTGGGGGAGGAGCTAGCGGATACTGGACTGCCACTGGACAGAGCAGTGTGACTTCCTGTCAGAGCTCCAATCCCCTTAACCCGTGCCCAGCTCAAAGGGGCGGAGACAGCAGTAAACCCCGCCCCCCCCCCCCCTCCCAGAGCAAAAGCAGAGCACAGACCTCCAATGGAGTCACAGCTTCTCCACATTAGCCAACCGGAGAATCACAGTCACTTCTGAGCGAGACACAAGGATTGGTTGTTCCTTCCGAAGACGAAAAAACAACAACAACACATTTTATATATTACATTATATGTGATTGTGTACAATTTGCTGATACCCTGATGGTGTCGATGTATGGAATATTTGGTATTTGGCTTTCTCAAGACAGCATGAAATAAAATATATGACTCACATAGTTACCTCTGTTTGTGCGACTGTCGTGACAAACTCTGTTGTTTCATCCTCTCAAGACACTCTGAGACAGTTCCCTTTTCTACCCAGACACAAAACGTTGCTTTCAATTCTGCAGAACCCTCCTGACCCGTCAGTAACGTTCCACCGAACCAAGCAGTCGATGTCGAAGCCTCAATGAGAAACTTTTCCACACAAAATGTCAACTGCACACGAAGGTAATCCGCTATTGGACACAGAGGGCAATAAACAATAGAACATATTTGGCTCGTCATCTGAATGAACCTGAAAATGGTTGATAGTCTCCTTCGAAAACACTCCATGATTCCTTTTTTCTTCTTTTTTTTTTTAATGTTCGTAAAATGCCAAATGCTGTTCATCAGGTATTACATAGATTTTCAACATGGCCTCTTATTTCCTATGATTCATTGGACCCTTTTCTTTCAACAGCTACTCAGATAGATCAAATGCAACGTTGGTAGACTAAGGGCTCGTCATCTCCTGTAACAGAGCTCATGCTAACCACACCAATGTTCTGTCGCCACGGGTCCCTTCACGTTTTCTTTCAGGTCAAAAAATACTTCTCTATATTCATATATTTGTACGTATCGTCACAAGGGTTTCTGGGGAACATGAAACATACAGTATGTCCAAGATATAAGAAATATATAAAGTGGCAAAAAAACTCAACTTCTGTTATTGTTTTTTGTCTGATTCATATGTGGTATTGTTCCATGCAAACATTGTAGAATTTCAGTTCGAATTAGGACAAAAAAAAAAATGTTTAAATGCAACAACATGTATGAGAGGGGCAATAACTTGTTTTCATACCAGAAAAATATAGAGAACTATATGTAAAAAAGAAAAAAAAACTTTACATTCTAATGTTGATTTTTAATAGGAAACCTTGACACAACATCGACGATGATACTTGGAAGTCATTTTTTTATTTACAGTATCTGTAACTATGTTATGTACAGATGAGATAGATATGAAATACTTGTATAAAATAACGTATGACACTGGAACACGAGAACATTTGGGAGCCATTGGTTGTTATGGGGTTTGGATCAGCGCTCTTCTTTAATTGTCTGAATGTTATGGACAGACTTTACTTTTCACATCATCGTTAAATAAAGTGAGACTGAAAATGAAACCAAAAAGTGAGACTGAAAATGTTTTGATCTCTAGACAAACACCTTGAGCTGCTAAATTTCAATTATTCAACCATCATCCTTCGGTCAAAGGTCTTTGACGCACGATCAGACTGTCTAGAATGTGTTCAAAAATAATGTCAATTCATCTTTTGTTTCTTTGACATTATATATCTTGGCATATCTTTGTCAGCTTTCAACAGCAATTACGCTAACATTTTTGCTACTGCAATTATGTAATCCATAAACACGCTACTTTAATGCTCAAGCTACTCTTGGGACAGCACCAATGAATGCCTGACCACAGAAAATGACAATTATTTGCTGTCACAAAGCATTGTGGGTAAAGAACTGTCAGACAAATTGCTGCAGACATTAAGGCCCCGTGCCAATACTTGAGAAATGCATCCGTCCTTGAGATATTCTCTGATCTAACATGACTGGACAAACCAAAAGGATGTGACGGTGTGATGTGACGGTGAGGTGACAGGTTTATTTGGGTCGGAGGGGGAGGTGCTGTACTGTCACTATTAATTTGCACCATGTGCACCTTTTTTAGGTGAGCTGAGGTGATCAAACAATTAGAGAACTTTTGAGATGAGGAGAGACTGAATTTTGTTACACAAATAGGTCTTAGGCATGCAGGTCATTCATTTTTTACCTTGACAGTCTATGGTCTAGGACAGAGCCGTATGGAATCTCATAGACCCCGTTTACACCTTGCATTAAAATGCGTCTCGTATCGGAATTGTATCTAGATAATGATTTAGCCTGATTACATTTACACCTGGCATTAATGGTGAATCCTATGGTTTCGCTAATTGAATGCGCGTGGCCGCTCAACCGAATTAGCATAGGTAAACCCCCCGCCAGCCCCATGTAAGGACATGCAACTACAGGGTGGAAGTGGAGTTTAAGAAGAAATAGTTCCTAAGAAATTCTTAACTTTGTTTGTGAATGACGCCCATTGTTTTCTGCCTGGGGTGTGTCAGTTGGGGTTTGGGCACTTATGGTTCCACGGTGCCCGACAATCTACATTTAAATTATTTCAAATAGCATTTGGACCCATGCCTGATTGGGAATGATGGCCCCCTACCACGGGGCGCTAGGAGCACAGCGCTCAGTGTTCTGGACAAGGGAGAAGTGGGGTTCACATCTCCAAGGACAGAGCAGGTCCAGACTGAGGATTTACAGTAAGCTCAGGGGAGTGCGCCATGATTACATGTTGGACATAAATCCAGCCCAGGGAGAGTGTAAGTACCAGCTGTAACTCTAATCGCATGGCACACGTATATGAAGACATCACTCAATCCACGTCCTCGTGCCCTTGTAGGAAAGAGATGTTTTCAACATAAGGAGGAATTAGATTAGTAGCCCATTCATCTGGCGTTTTTACATAGTACATTATGTAGCAATTGTGCCATTCCAATGATGTTTCAATTTAGAGAAAAGATAAATGGTTGTATGTTTGATAATTAAGACTCTCGGGGCCCAGTATGAATACTCCACAATGCATCTTTCCCCCTGTACTTCCTAGAAGTAACCGACCAATCACATCACTGGACTGGACCATGTGTGAGTGATCCCTCTTGCGTCATTGACTCCCTTCTGGAAGCAAGGAGAGAGGGGAGGATGCCTTTTAAAAGTATTAAGACAGGGCCTAGGCCTATAAGGCCTTACTTGCCTTTTTCCTCAGGGCGGACCTCCACACTTGAGAGGGCACATGGCTGATGAATGTTTCTCATTCCGTCCAGGTCACTTTCATCAGCCCCAATGTTCCATTTCCTCTATCTGACCCTTCCTGAGATGGGCTCGGCCTCTCCCAGAGGTCCCCCTCTCCTCAGCGCTGTGACGTCGGCGGCTAGGGACCAGGCATGTCTGAGTACTCTCCCTCTACTGTTCTCACTGAGATGGGGTTGCCAGATATGTACTGTTTTATCCCCCCTCCCTCCTCCCCAAACGGGATTGAGTTTGGTCCTCTGAGCCCCGGCCGTCTGGCACTCGCATGCTAAATGTTTCAGAGCCTCGGAAAGGACTGGCAGTCTTTGACACGAGGATAGAGCACTCTCTCTAAACACACACTCTCTCTCTAAACACACACACACTCTCTCTAAACACACACTCTCTCTCTAAACACACACTCTCTCTCTAAACACACACACTCTCTCTCTAAACACACACACACTCTCTCTAAACACACACACACTCTCTCTAAACACACACTCTCTCTCTAAACACACACACACTCTCTCTAAACACACACACACTCTCTCTAAACACACACACACTCTCTCTAAACACACACCCTCTCTCGAAACACACACCCTCTCTCGAAACACACACCCTCTCTCGAAACACACACCCTCTCTAAACACACACACTCTCTCTAAACACACACTCTCTCTCTAAACACACACACTCTCTCTAAACACACACTCTCTCTCTAAACACACACACACTCTCTCTAAACACACACTCTCTCTCTAAACACACACTCTCTCTCTAAACACACACTCTCTCTCTAAACACACACACACTCTCTCTAAACACACACCCTCTCTCTCTCACACACCCTCTCTCTAAACATACCCTCTCTAAACACACACACTCTCTCACACATCCTCTCTCTCACACACACCCTCTCTCTAAACACACACTCTCTCTCTAAACACACACTCTCTCTCTAAACACACACTCTCTCTCTAAACACACACACACACTCTCTAAACACACACCCTCTCTCTCTCACACACCCTCTCTCGAAACACACACCCTCTCTAAACACACACACTCTCTCTCAACACACACCCTCTCTCTAAACACACAAACTCTCTCTAAACACACACTCTCTCTAAACACACACTCTCTCTCTAAACACACACTCTCTCTCTAAACACACACTCTCTCTCTAAACACACACACACTCTCTCTAAACACACACCCTCTCTCTCTCACACACCCTCTCTCTAAACATACCCTCTCTAAACACACACACTCTCTCTCACACCCTCTCTCTATCACACATCCTCTCTCTCACACACACCCTCTCTCTAAACACACACTCTCTCTCTAAACACACACACACTCTCTCTAAACACACACTCTCTCTCTAAACACACACACACACTCTCTCTAAACACACACCCTCTCTCTAAACACACACACTCTCTCTAAACACACACTCTCTCTAAACACACACTCTCTCTCTAAACACACACTCTCTCTCACACACCCTCTCTCGAAACACACACCCTCTCTAAACACACACACTCTCTCTCAACACACACCCTCTCTCTAAACACACACACTCTCTCTAAACACACACTCTCTCTAAACACACACTCTCTCTCTAAACACACACTCTCTCTCTAAACACACACTCTCTCTCTAAACACACACCCTCTCTCTAAACACACACCCTCTCTCTAAACACACACCCTCTCTCTAAACACACACCCTCTGTCTGTCACACACCCTCTCTCTCTCACACACCCTCTCTCTCTAAACACACACACTCTCACTCTCACACACCCTCTCTCTCTCACACACCCTCTCTAAACACACACACTCTCTCTCTCTCACACACCCTCTCTAAACACACACACTCTCTCTCTCACACACCCTCTCTCTTTCACACACCCTCTCTAAACACACACACCCTCTCTCTAAACACACACCCTCTCTCTGAACACACACCCTCTGTTGTGGTCCCAGCCCAGGCCCCGCCTCACCCAGGGCCGGGGCGAACTAGCGCTGGGTCACTCCCGGGAACAAGCCCGAGACCACGGCAGGTGCAGCCTGTTACCAATCAGGCTCACCTGCCGCAATCCTCACGGTCGGCTACAAGAAGCCAGCAGCCCCGCCGCTCAGTGCTTGGTTATACTGAGATCTTGGTAATTCTTTTGCGAAGCTCCCAGCTGAAAGAACGTCCTTTGTTGTTTTCCTTTTGCCTGTTAACTCCTCGTGTGGCGTTTTTTTTTTTCAGACCAAATTTATTTTTGTCTGCAATCTTCCTGAACATTCACAGGTATGTAGTACAAGCCATTCTGATCAGAGATCTGCCACCCATGGGTGTCAAGTCCATTCCTAGGCCGAGCAGTGACAAATCTAATTATCTCCACCTGAAAAAAAACATAAGGGGTATGTATGGCGTTTTTTTGTTCAGACCAAATTTATTTGTATCTACAATCTTCATGAACATTCACAGGTATGTAGTACAAGCCCTTCTGATAAGAGATCTGCCACCCAGGTGTGTCTAGTCCAGTGCTAGGCCGAGCAATGACAAATTTAATTATTTCCACCTGAAAAAAAACATAAGGGGTATGTATGCCGGGTTTTTTTTCAGACCAAATTTATTTCTATCTACAATCTTCATGAACATTCACAGGTATGTAGTACGAGCCATTCTGATCAGAGATCTGCCACCCAGGTGTGTCTAGTCCACTCCTAGGCCGAGCAGTACAAATTTAATTATTTCCACCTGAAAAAAAACATAAGGGGTATGTATGGCGTTTTTCTTTTCAGACCAAATTTATTTCTATCTACAATCTTCATGAACATTCACAGGTATGTAGTACAAGCCATTCTGATCAGAGATCTGCCACCCAGGTGTGTCTAGTCCAGTCCTAGGCCGAGCAGTGACAAATTTAATTATCTCCACCTGAAAAAAAACGTGAGGGGTATGTATGGCGTTTTTTTTTTTTCAGACCAAATTTATTTTTATCTGCAATCTTCCTGAACATTCACAGGTATGTAGTACAAGCCTTTCTATTCAGATATCTGCCACCCAGGTGTGTCTAGTCCATTCCTAGGCCGAGCAGTGACAAATCTAATTATCTCCACCTGAAAAAAAACGTAAGGGGTATGTATGGCGTTTTTATTTCAGACCAAATTTATTTCTATCTACAATCTTCATGAACATTCACAGGTATGTAGTACAAGCCATTCTGATCAGAGATCTGGCACCCAGGTGTGTCTAGTCCAGTCCTAGGCCGAGCAGTGACAAATTTAATTATTTCCAACTGAAAAAAACATAAGGGGTATGTATGGCGTTTTTTTTTCAGACCAAATTTATTTCTATCTACAATCTTCATGAACATTCACAGGTATGTAGTACAAGCCATTCTGATCAGAGATCGGCCACCCAGGTGTGTCTAGTCCAGTCCTAGGCCGAGCAATGACAAATTTAATTATTTCCACCTGAAAAAAAACGTAAGGGGTATGTATGGCGTTTTTTTTTCAGACCAAATTTATTTCTATCTACAATCTTCATGAACATTAACAGGTCTGTAGTATGAGCCATTCTGATCAGAGATCTGCCACCCAGGTGTGTCTAGTCCAGTCCTAGGCCGAGCAGTGACAAATTTAATTATTTCCACCTGAAAAAAAACATAAGGGGTATGTATGGCCGTTTTTTTTTCAGACCAAATTTATTTCTATCTACAATCTTCATGAACATTCACAGGTCTGTAGTACAAGTTATTCTGATCAGAGATCTGCCACCCAGGTGTGTCTAGTCCAGTCCTAGGTCGAGCAGTGACAAATGTAATTATTTCCACCTGAAAAAAAACGTAAGGGGTATGTATGGCGTTTTTTTTTTTCAGACCAAATTGATTGTTATCTGCAATCTTCCTGAACATTCACAGGTATGTAGTACAAGCCTTTCTATTCAGATATCTGCCACCCAGGTGTGTCTAGTCCATTCCTAGGCCGAGCAGTGACAAATCTAATTATCTCCACCTGAAAAAAAACATAAGGGGTATGTATGGCAGTTTTTTTTTCAGACCAAATTTATTTCTATCTACAATCTTCATGAACATTCACAGGTATGTAGTACGAGCCATTCTGATCAGAGATCTGCCACCCAGGTGTGTCTAGTCCAGTCCTAGGCCGAGCAGTGACAAATGTAATTATTTCAACCTGAAAAAAAACATAAGGGGTATGTATGGCGTTTTTTTTTCAGACCAAATTTATTTCTATCTACAATCTTCATGAACATTCACAGGTATGTAGTACAAGCCATTCTGATCAGAGATCTGCCACCCAGGTGTGTCTAGTCCAGTGCTAGGCCGAGCAATGACAAATGTAATTATTTCAACCTGAAAAAAAACATAAGGGGTATGTATGGCGGGTTTTTTTTCAGACCAAATGTATTTCTATCTACAATCTTCATGAACATTCACAGGTATGTAGTACAAGCCATTCTGATCAGAGATGTGCCACCCAGGTGTGTCTAGTCCAGTCCTAGGCCGAGCAATGACAAATTTAATTATTTCCAACTGAAAAAAACATAAGGGGTATGTATGGCGTTTTTTTTTTTCAGACCAAATTTATTTTTATCTACAATGAACATTCACAGGTATGTAGTACAAGCCATTCTGATCAGAGATCGGCCACCCAGGTGTGTCTAGTCCAGTCCTAGGCCGAGCAATGACAAATTTAATTATTTCCACCTGAAAAAAACCGTAAGGGGTATGTATGGCGTTTTTTTTTCAGACCAAATTTATTTCTATCTACAATCTTCATGAACATTAACAGGTATGTAGTATGAGCCATTCTGATCAGAGATCTGCCACCCAGGTGTGTCTAGTCCAGTCCTAGGCCGAGCAGTGACAAATTTAATTATTTCCACCTGAAAAAAAACATAAGGGGTATGTATGGCCGGTTTTTTTTTCAGACCAAATTTATTTCTATCTACAATCTTCATGAACATTCACAGGTATGTAGTACAAGTCATTCTGATCAGAGATCTGCCACCCAGGTGTGTCTAGTCCAGTCCTAGGTCGAGCAGTGACAAATGTAATTATTTCCACCTGAAAAAAAACGTAAGGGGTATGTATGGCGTTTTTTTTTTTTCAGACCAAATTGATTGTTATCTGCATCTTCCTGAACATTCACAGGTATGTAGTACAAGCCTTTCTATTCAGATATCTGCCACCCAGGTGTGTCTAGTCCATTCCTAGGTCGAGCAGTGACAAATCTAATTATCTCCACCTGAAAAAAACATAAGGGGTATGTATGGCGTTTTTTTTTCAGACCAAATTTATTTCTATCTACAATCTTCATGAACATTCACAGGTATGTAGTACAAGCCATTCTGATCAGAGATCGGCCACCCAGGTGTGTCTAGTCCAGTCCTAGGCCGAGCAATGACAAATTAAATTATTTCCACCTGAAAAAAAACATAAGGGGTATGTATGGCCGTTTTTTTTTCAGACCAAATTTATTTTTATCTACAATCTTCATGAACATTCACAGGTATGTAGTACAAGTCATTCTGATCAGATATCTGCCATCCAGGTGTGTCTAGTCCATTCCTAGGCCGAGCAGTGACAAATCTAATTATTTCCACCTGAAAAAAAACGTAAGGGGTATGTATGGCGTTTTTTTTTCAGACCAAATGTATTTCTATCTACAATCTTCATGAACATTCACAGGTATGTAGTATAAGCCATTCTGATCAGAGATCTGCCACCCAGGTGTGTCTAGTCCAGTCCTAGGCCGAGCAGTGACTAATTTAATTATTTCCACCTGAAAAAAAACATAAGGGGTATGTATGGCCGTTTTTTTTTCAGACCAAATGTATTTTTATCTACAATCTTCATGAACATTCACAGGTATGTAGTACAAGTCATTCTGATCAGAGATCTGCCACCCAGGTGTGTCTAGTCCAGTCCTAGGCCGAGCAGTGACAAATTTAATTATTTCCACCTGAAAAAAAACGTAAGGGGTATGGCGTTTTTTTTTTTCAGACCAAATTTATTTTTATCTGCAATCTTCCTGAACATTCACAGGTATGTAGTACAAGCCTTTCTGTTCAGATATCTGCCACCCAGGTGTGTCTAGTCCAGTCCTAGGCCGAGCAGTGACTAATTTAATTATTTCCACCTGAAAAAAAACATAAGGGGTATGTATGGCCGTTTTTTTTTCAGACCAAATTTATTTTTATCTACAATCTTCATGAACATTCACAGGTATGTAGTATAAGCCATTCTGATCAGAGATCTGCCACCCAGGTGTGTCTAGTCCAGTCCTAGGCCGAGCAGTGACCAATTTAATTATTTCCACCTGGAAAAAAAACATAAGGGGTATGTATGGCCGTTTTTTTTTCAGACCAAATGTATTTTTATCTACAAACTTCATGAACATTCACAGGTATGTAGTACAAGTCATTCTGATCAGAGATCTGCCACCCAGGTGTGTCTAGTCCAGTCCTAGGCCGAGCAGTGACAAATTTAATTATTTCCACCTGAAAAAAAACGTAAGGGGTATGGCGTTTTTTTTTTTCAGACCAAATTTATTTTTATCTGCAATCTTCCTGAACATTCACAGGTATGTAGTACAAGCCTTTCTGTTCAGATATCTGCCACCCAGGTGTGTCTAGTCCATTCCTAGGCCGAGCAGTGACAAATCTAATTATCTCCACCTGAAAAAAAACGTAAGGGGTATGTATGGCATTTTTTTTTTTCAGACCAAATTTATTTTTATCTACAATCTTCATGAACATTCACAGGTATGTAGTACAAGCCATTCTGATCAGAGATCTGCCACCCAGGTGTGTCTAGTCCAGTCCTAGGCCGAGCAGTGACTAATTTAATTATTTCCACCTGAAAAAAAACATAAGGGGTATGTATGGCCGTTTTTTTTTCAGACCAAATTTATTTTTATCTACAATCTTCATGAACATTCACAGGTATGTAGTACAAGTCATTCTGATCAGAGATCTGCCACCCAGGTGTGTCTAGTCCAGTCCTAGGTCGAGCAGTGACAAATTTAATTATTTCCACCTGAAAAAAAACGTAAGGGGTATGTATGGCGTTTTTTTTTTTCAGACCAAATTTATTTTTATCTGCAATCTTCCTGAACATTCACAGGTATGTAGTACAAGCCTTTCTATTCAGATATCTGCCACCCAGGTGTGTCTAGTCCATTCCTAGGCCGAGCAGTGACAAATCTAATTATTTCCACCTGAAAAAAAACATAAGGGGTATATATGGCTGTTTTTTTTTCAGACCAAATGTATTTTTATCTACAATCTTCATGAACATTCACAGGTATGTAGTACAAGCCATTCTGATCAGAGATCTGCCACCCAGGTGTGTCTAGTCCAGTCCTAGGCCGAGCAGTGACTAATTTAATTATTTCCACCTGAAAAAAAACATAAGGGGTATGTATGGCCGTTTTTTTTTCAGACCAAATTTATTTTTATCTACAATCTTCATGAACATTCACAGGTATGTAGTACAAGCCATTCTGATCAGAGATCTGCCACCCAGGTGTGTCTAGTCCAGTCCTAGGCCGAGCAGTGACAAATTTAATTATCTCCACCTGAAAAAAAACGTGAGGGGTATGTATGGCGTTTTTTTTTTTTCAGACCAAATTTATTTTTATCTGCAATCTTCCTGAACATTCACAGGTATGTAGTACAAGCCTTTCTATTCAGATATCTGCCACCCAGGTGTGTCTAGTCCAGTCCTAGGCCGAGCAGTGACAAATTTAATTATTTCCACCTGAAAAAAAACCGTAAGGGGTATGGCGTTTTTTTTTTTCAGACCAAATTTATTTTTATCTGCAATCTTCCTGAACATTCACAGGTATGTAGTACAAGCCTTTCTGTTCAGATATCTGCCACCCAGGTGTGTCTAGTCCATTCCTAGGCCGAGCAGTGACAAATCTAATTATCTCCACCTGAAAAAAAACGCAAGGGGTATGTATGGCCTTTTTTTTTTTCAGACCAAATTTATTTTTATCTACAATCTTCATGAACATTCACAGGTATGTAGTACAAGCCATTCTGATCAGAGATCTGCCACCCAGGTGTGTCTAGTCCAGTCCTAGGCCGAGCAGTTACTAATTTAATTATTTCCACCTGAAAAAAAACATAAGGGGTATGTATGGCCGTTTTTTTTTCAGACCAAATTTATTTTTATCTACAATCTTCATGAACATTCACAGGTATGTAGTACAAGTCATTCTGATCAGAGATCTGCCACCCAGGTGTGTCTAGTCCAGTCCTAGGCCGAGCAGTGACTAATTTAATTATTTCCACCTGAAAAATAATGTAAGGGGTATGTATGGCGTTTTTTTTTTTTCAGACCAAATTTATTTTTAAGGCAGTGGCTAGTTGCAAAACTAGAATGGAGAAGTAAGACGCCTCCTTCCTTCCACTAGTCTGGGGGTCCACCTTGGGCAAGTGGTAGTACCCCCTAGCCCCCCTACCTGGGGTTACAGGAAAAAAACCCTGATGAAATTAAAACCTAATGGAAGAGAGACCCGGCCCGGAGGAAGCCCGGGGCCCTCGTCTGGAGCCAGGCCCAGACGGAGGGCCCGCATGCGAGCGCCTGGTGGCCGGGCTTACCACGGAGCCCGGCCGGGCCCAGCCCGAATAAGCAACGTGGAAGCACCATCTCCTCCTCCATCGTCCCGTGGACCCACCACCCGCGGGAGGAATTGTCGGGGTCGGGTGCGCTGCCAACTAGGTGGCGGTGAAAGCGGGGGACACCGACGGACCGGACCCGGGCGGCAAAGGCTGGCTCTGGGGACATGGAACGTGACCTCGCTGGGGGGGAAGGAGCCGGAGCTTGTGAGGGAGGTGGAGCGATACCAATTACACCTGGTGGGGCTAACCTCCACGCACAGCACCGGCGCCGGAACCAAACTCCTGGATAGGGGTTGGACCCTGTTCTTCTCCGGAGTTGCTCACGGTATGAGGCGTAAGGCAGGTGTGGCTATACTAGCTAGCCCCCAGCTGAGCGCCTCTGTGCTGGAGTTCACCCCAGTGGACGAGAGGGTCGCCTCCCTGCGCCTTAGGACTGTGGGGGGGGGGACTCTGACTGTGGTTTGTGCTTATGCACCGAACAGCAGTTCAGAGTACTCAGCCTTCCTGCAGACCCTGAGTGGAGTCCTTTTGGGGGCTCCTGCAGGGGACTCCAGTGTCCTACTGGGGGACTTCAATGCACACGTAGGCAATGATGGAGAAACTTGGAGGGGCGTGATTGGGAGGCATGGCCACCACGATCTGAACCCGAGTGGTGTTTTGTTGTTGGACTTCTGTGCTAGTCACGGTTTGTCCATAACAAACACCATGTTCGAACACAAGGATGCCCACAAGTACACCTGGCATCAGAACACCTTAGGCCGAAGGTCGATGATCGATTTCGTTATCGTATCATCTGATCTGAGGCCATGCGTTTTGGACACTCGGGTAAAGAGAGGGGCAGAGCTGTCCACTGATCACCATCTGGTGGTGAGCTGGTTTCGATGGCGGGGGAAACTTCTGGACAGACCTGGAAAACCCAAGCGTGTAGTGAGGGTGAACTGGGAACGTCTGGAGGAAGAGCCTGTCCGGAGAGATTTCAATTGCCACCTCCGGCGGAGCTTCTCAGGCATCCCTGTGGAGGTTGGGGACATCGAGCATGAGTGGTCGGTGTTCAAAGCCTCCATTGCTGAAGCTGCGGCTGGGAGCTGTGGCCTGAGGGCCATAGGTACCTCAAGGGGCGGTAATCCTCGGACACCGTGGTGGACAGCGGTGGTGAGGGAAGCCGTCCGACTGAAGAAGGAGGCCTTCCGGGTTATGTTAGCCCGGGAGACCCCAGAAACAGTTGCAGGGTATCGACTGGCCCGGAGGGCTGCGGCTTCGGCCGTGACCAAGGCAAAGCAGCGGGTTTGGGAGGAGTTCGGAGAAACCATGGAGAAGGACTTTCGGTCGGCACCAAAGTGTTTCTGGAAGACCATCAGACACCTCAGGAAGGGAAAGCGGGGGACCATCCAAGCTGTATACAGCAAGGAGGGGACACTGCTGACCTCAACTGAGGAGGTTGTTGAGCGTTGGAAGGAGCACTTTGAGGAACTCCTGAACCCGACTAATCCACCCTCTACGATCGAGGCAGAGCCGGAAGATGATGGGGGGTCGTCAATGTCCTTGGAGGAGGTCACTGAGGTAGTCAAACAACTCCACAGTGGCAGAGCCCCAGGGACGGATGAGATCCGTCCAGAAATGCTGAAGGCGCTGGGTGTAGAGGGGCTGTCTTGGTTGACACGCCTCTGTAACACTGCGTGGAAGTCTGGGTCAGTGCCGAAGGAGTGGCAGACTGGGGTGGTGGTCCCAATATTCAAAAAAGGGGACCAGAGGGTGTGTGCGAATTATAGAGGCATCACATTACTCAGCCTCCCAGGGAAAGTTTACTCCAAGGTGCTGGAAAGGAGGGTCCGGCCGATAGTCGAACCTCAGATCGAAGAGGAACAATGCGGATTTCGTCCTGGTCGTGGAACTACCGACCAGCTCTTCACTCTCGCAAGGATCTTGGAGGGGGCTTGGGAGTTTGCCCAACCTGTCTACATGTGTTTTGTGGACTTGGAGAAGGCTTACGACCGGGTCCCCCGAGAGGTCTTGTGGAGGGTTATGCGGGAGTATGGGGTGAGGGGGTCCCTACTTAGGGCCATCCAATCCCTGTACACCGAGAGCGAGAGCTGTGTCCGGGTCCTCGGCAGTAAGTCGTCTGCCTTTCCGGTGGGTGTTGGCCTCCGCCAGGGCTGCGCTTTGTCACCAATCCTGTTTGTGATTTTCATGGACAGGATATCGAGGCGTAGCCGGGGGGAGGTGGGTTTGCAGTTCGGTGAGCTGGGGATCACGTCACTGCTTTTTGCAGATGATGTGGTCCTGATGGCATCAGCTGCCTGCGACCTCCAGCACTCTCTGGATAGGTTCGCAACTGAGTGTGAAGCGGCTGGGATGAGAATAAGCACTTCTAAATCTGAGGCCATGGTTCTCAGCAGGAAACCGGTGGCCTGTCCGCTCCGAGTAGGAAATGAGTCCTTACCCCAAGTGAAGGAGTTCAAGTATCTGGGGGTCTTGTTCACGAGTGAGGGAACCATGGAGAGGGAGTTTGGCCGGAGAATCGGAGCAGCTGGTGCGGTTCTGCAGTCGCTATACCGCACTGTTGTGACGAAAAGAGAGCTGAGCCAAAAGGCAAAGCTCTCGATCTACCGGTCTATCTTCGTCCCCACCCTCACCTATGGTCATGAAGGATGGGTCATGACCGAAAGAACGAGATCACGGATACAAGCGGCCGAAATGAGTTTTCTCCGGAGGGTGGCTGGGGTCTCCCTGAGAGATCGGGTGAGAAGTTCAGTCATCCGGGAGAGACTCGGAGTAGAGCCGCTGCTCCTTTGCGTCGAAAGGAGCCAGTTGAGGTGGTTCGGGCATCTAGTGAGGATGCCTCCTGGGCGCCTCCCTAGGGAGGTGTTCCAGGCGTGTCCGGCTGGGAGGAGGCCGCGGGGTAGACCCAGGACCAGGTGGCGGGACTACATCTCCGCACTGGCCTGTGAGCGGCTAAAGATTCCCCAGGCAGAGCTGGTTGATGCTGCTAGGGAAAGGGATGTCTGGGGCCCCCTGCTGGAGCTGCTGCCTCCGCGACCCGACCCCGGATAAGCGGATGAAGATGAAGATGATGATGAAATTTATTTTTATCTGCAATCTTCCTGAACATTCACAGGTATGTAGTACAAGCCTTTCTGTTCAGATATCTGCCACCCAGGTGTGTCTAGTCCATTCCTAGGCCGAGCAGTGACAAATCTAATTATCTCCACCTGAAAAAAAATATAAGGGGTATGTATGGCGTTTTTTTTTTCAGACCAAATTTATTTCTATCTACAATCTTCATGAACATTCACAGGTATGTAGTACAAGCCATTCTGATCAGAGATCTGCCACCCAGGTGTGTCTAGTCCAGTGCTAGGCCAAGCAATGACAAATTTAATTATTTCCACCTGAAAAAAAACATAAGGGGTGTATGTATGGCGGGTTTTTTTTCAGACCAAATGTATTTCTATCTACAATCTTCATGAACATTCACAGGTATGTAGTACAAGCCATTCTGATCAGAGATCTGCCACCCAGGTGTGTCTAGTCCAGTCCTAGGCCGAGCAGTGACAAATTTAATTATTTCCACCTGAAAAAAAAGTATGGCGTTTTTTTTTCAGACCAAATTTATTTTTATCTGCAATCTTCCTGAACATTCACAGGTATGTAGTACAAGCCTTTCTGTTCAGATATCTGCCACCCAGGTGTGTCTAGTCCAGTCCTAGGCCGAGCAGTGACTAATTTAATTATTTCCACCTGAAAAAAAACATAAGGGGTATGTATGGCCGTTTTTTTTTCAGACCAAATTTATTTTTATCTACAATCTTCATGAACATTCACAGGTATGTAGTACAAGCCATTCTGATCAGAGATCTGCCACCCAGGTGTGTCTAGTCCAGTCCTAGGCCGAGCAGTGACAAATTTAATTATTTCCACCTGAAAAAAAACGTAAGGGGTATGGCGTTTTTTTTTTTCAGACCAAATTTATTTTTATCTGCAATCTTCCTGAACATTCACAGGTATGTAGTACAAGCCTTTCTGTTCAGATATCTGCCACCCAGGTGTGTCTAGTCCATTCCTAGGCCGAGCAGTGACAAATCTAATTATCTCCACCTGAAAAAAAACATAAGGGGTATGTATGGCGTTTTTTTTTTCAGACCAAATTTATTTCTATCTACAATCTTCATGAACATTCACAGGTATGTAGTATAAGCCATTCTGATCAGAGTTCTGCCACCCAGGTGTGTCTAGTCCAGTCCTAGGCCGAGCAGTGACAAATTTAATTCCTCCTGAAAAAAAACATAAGGGGTATGTATGGCCGTTTTTTTTTCAGACCAAATTTATTTTTATCTGCAATCTTCCTGAACATTCACAGGTATGTAGTACAAGCCTTTCTATTCAGATATCTGCCACCCAGGTGTGTCTAGTCCATTCCTAGGCCGAGCAGTGACAAATCTAATTATCTCCACCTGAAAAAAAACGTAAGGGTTATGTATGGCGTTTTTTTTTTTCAGACCAAATTTATTTTTATCTACAATCTTCATGAACATTAACAGGTATGTAGTATGAGCCATTCTGATCAGAGATCTGCCACCCAGGTGTGTCTAGTCCAGTCCTAGGCCGAGCAGTGACAAATTTAATTATTTCCACCTGAAAAAAAACGTAAGGGGTATGTATGGCCGTTTTTTTTTCAGACCAAATTTATTTTTATCTACAATCTTCATGAACATTCACAGGTATGTAGTACAAGCCATTCTGATCAGAGATCTGCCACCCAGGTGTGTCTAGTCCAGTCCTAGGCCGAGCAGTGACAAATTTAATTATTTCCACCTGAAAAAAAACATAAGGGGTATGTATGGTGTTTTTTTTTTTCCGACCAAATTTATTTTTATCTGCAATCTTCCTGAACATTCACAGGTATGTAGTACAAGCCTTTCTGATCAGAGATCTGCCACCCATGGGTGTCTAGTCCAGTCCTAGGCCGAGCAGTGACAAATTTAATTATTTCCACCTGAAAAAAAACGTAAGGGGTATGTATGGCGTTTTTTTTTCAGACCAAATTTTTTTCTATCTACAATCTTCATGAACATTCACAGGTATGTAGTACAAGCAATTCTGATCAGAGATCTGCCACCCAGGTGTGTCTGGCAGATTGACATTGACATTCACAGGTATGTAGTGAGGCTGTGAGGCCAGGACAGAAAAAAGCCATGGCCACGCCAATCTGCCGTAGGGGGGCTTGGAGCAACTGGGGAACCAATCACCTCAAGGCAGCAGAGCTTGACCACAGCCTGGAGGTAGGAGGGAGCTGTTCATTTGCCCTGTAGGCTTGCACCACAGTCCTAAACTGGATGGGACAGCGCAGGGAGCCAGTGCTGAGAACGGAGTAGGGAAGTTGTGTGGAAGAGCATGGGGCTGTTGAACACCAGGTCAGCAGCATCTTTCTCCAGGAGTCTGATGGCCAACGCTGCAGGATGGCAGCAAGTAGGGAGTTGCAGGAGTCCAGGCGGGAGATGACAACAGCCTGGATGAGCACTAGCGACGAATCACAGCTAGATTTCTTTCCTAGCATAAAGTTTGATAAAAGAGATGAGTATTAGTAAAAGCAAGGAGAATGATTATATTAATGTACAATGAGCTATGATGGGGAAGAATCACAATATTAATTCGATTTTCCGGCATGGCATATACATGGCATGCTTACTTGCAATGGTAATAATGCCTTCAGGTAATAACAATAACCATGCTTGATTAATTTGATGTATAATGTGGCAAATGCTATAGTAGCATCAGCAGGCATCAGCCCACTATAGCTAAATAACGCCAGACAAGATTACAGACTGTAATCAATGTATGAACAATGTCACATTGAGCATGCTCAACATTATGTTAAAATTGAAATACATCTGAAACCTCCGAACGTAACGTTAGCATTAACTAACGTTAACTAAAGTTAACCCTAAGCCGTTAGCATTAGCTACCGTTAGCATAGCTACCTAGCCTATCAATATAGTTGACGTTAATATAAAGAAATGTAACATTAGATAATGTTAGCCAAGTTATTCAACATTGACCCACTTACCCTCTAGATCTTTTCCAACGATGTCCTAAAGTTACCACATGTCATGATCATTTGCATCATAGACATACGTTCATATCTATGATTAGCATGATCATAGCAGTTTCATTGCTAAAAGCATAGCAAATGTTAGCCGACGTCATTACATATGACTTCCTATCCAATCAGAGGCAGAGTAGGGCGGGTCTTCCTATGGTGACGTGTTTTCCGCCGAGTTCGCAGGACTCATGAACGCGCACCCAGCGTCCCCGAGGCTCGTTCACAGCACATGTTTCAAATGGGCTCGATACAGGTATTGGTGGCTTCAAAAACAAACAAAAAAACAATTGAATTAAAAGTTTATATTGATTAGATTGGTCTCTGATGCTGAATGATACCCAGTATAATTTTGTTTTCCTTTTCTAGCCCTATCTATCATAATCCACAAACCATGGGAAATAAGGGTCTTGTATGGAGTCAAAATGAGGCCAGAAAGCATTGTAAACGTAAGTGAAGTATTGTAAACGTAAGTGAGGTATTGTAAACAAAAAAATATGAATTGTAAATGTAAGTGAAGTATTGTAAACGTAAGTGAAGTATTGTAAACAAAAAATATATAAATAATCACTTAATTATTAAAAAATAAAATAAAAATGGCATTTACAATACTTTTTTGCGTTTACAAAACCTTTTCTGCATTTACAAAACTTTTCTGCCTTTACAATACTTTTTCTGCGTTTACAAAACTTTCTTGCGCTGCAAAACATTCTGGCCTCTCTTTGACGTGGGGGCGGGGCTAGATGAGTGGCGTGTCCAGAGAGGAAGAGGCGGAGTTTCGGGATGCCCACCGCCATATATAAATCAAAACCATAGAAGAAGTCCAAAAAACGTTGAGCAGCGCTCATATGGCGGTGGGCATCCCGAAACTCCGCCTCTTCCTCTCTGGACACGCCACTCATCTAGCCCCGCCCCCACGTCAAAGAGAGGCCAGAATGTTTTGCAGCGCAAGAAAGTTTTGTAAACGCAGAAAAAGTATTGTAAAGGCAGAAAAGTTTTGTAAATGCAGAAAAAGTTTTGTAAATGCAAAAAAGTATTGTAAATGCAATTTTTATTTTATTTTTTAATAATTAAGTGATTATTTATATATTTTTTGTTTACAATACTTCACTTACGTTTACAATACTTCACTTACGTTTACAATACTACACTTACGTTTACAATTCATATGTTTTTGTTTACAATACTTCACTTACGTTTACAATGCTTTCTGGCCTCATTTTGACTCCATAGTCTTGGGCCGCATGCCGTCACATGACTTGCAATACCGAGTTTTGGCCACTACGTCAAATGGCTTCATGCGCCGGTGAGCAACTTTCATTGAAATGAATAGGCAGCCATTTTCAATGCCGTCTCCAGTTTATATTATACCTCCATGCTCTAAACACACCCTCTCTCTAAACACACACCCTCTCTCTCACACACACCCTCTCTCTAAACACACACCCTCTCTCTCACACACCCTCTCTCACACACACCCTCTCTCTAAACACACCCCCTCTCTCTAAACACACACCCTCTCTCTCTCACACCATGGCCCAGTCCCAATGTCCACCCTTGCAGACTCACAGACTTAAGGGCGCGCTCCCGCGAAGTCCGCGAGGGCTTAGGGATGTCCCAATGTCAAATCGGCAAGTGCATGAGGGCTCTCTGGCAGACATTTTGAGCCCTTTATGGCCCCTTACCGTAAGTCTGCACTTTTGCAGACTTCGCCTAAGGGGATTACCCACAGTTCATATCGTTGTGACGTGAAACACGGGGTCACCTGAAGAACAGCCAATAAACAAGCACGGACAGATCAACCAACCCTAATGTTCACGTTACAAAACAAAATATGTTTTCATGTTTTCAGCTGGACTTGCTTATCTGCACAAGTAGCCTTATAATTACTTTGGTTTCATTATTTTTAAGTATGGGTTATTAACCCCATGGGTTTGTATAATGTGATTTGTGTAAAAATATCTAGGCTACGGTTATAAATTACATCGATTTCTGTTGCTCTAAATCATATGATTTCCCAGTTAAAAACAGTATGACATTAATCACCCATTTCGGTGCAGTGTTCTTTGAATTGAGATTTCCAACATGAATATGTAAAGAGTTGTGAGGTGCAGGAATGTGTATACATAATATATTATCATTCTTAAGTAAATACTTTTGGATTCATCACAAACAAGAATCACAGGCAATAATATAGTTCGCATATCACCACAAAATGAAATGATTTCAACAAGTTGAACAGACATGTTTTGAGGGTAACACAGAGTTCGGATAATGTAAAGGGGATTTGACAAAGCCCAAAATTAATTTACATGAAGGCCTACAAGAAAAACATGTAAAATTGAAAATTTGATAAAAAAGCCCCACACCCACAGTAGTAAGAAATGTGTTTTCACGTCAATGTAATGTGATGTCACAAGTGCTGTCCCATTCCTTTTATACCAATTCGAGCCCTTGCAGCCTCTCGCACTCAACCACTTTACCAGGTGACGTCAATAAGTCTGTGAGGGCTCAGGGCTTGAGGGTTAAGGGGGGACATTGGGACTGGGCCCCTCTCTCTCTCACACCCTCTCTCTAAACACACCCCCTCTCTCTCAACACACACCCTCTCTCTCAACACACACCCTCTCACTCTCAACACACACCCTCTCTCTCAACACACACCCTCTCACTCTCACACACCCTCTCTCTAAACACACACCCTCTCTCACACCCTCTCTCTCAACACACACCCTCTCTCTCAACACACCCTCTCTCTCAACACACCCTCTCTCTCACACACCCTCTCTCTCACACCCTTTCTCTTAACACACACCCTCTCTCTAAACACACACCCTCTCTCTCACACCAACACAACGTGCACTCTTCCTCTTGCTCGCTCTCTATCACACACACACACACACACACACACACACACACACACACAATACTATATATACTGTATACACACACTATACTATATATACTGTACTGTATACACACAGTTTGCCATTGGACTTCTAACAGTTCTATTATTCATCCTCATATAGGGTTTATCCTTGCTGCCCCTCTGTACAACCTGTGTGCATGAGGGTTAAGGACAGCTCACATGCTGCCTGGGAGGGGCTTAGTGTGTCAATAAAGTGCTCTTGGTCCTATACTGTATACTACACTACATATATGTGTGTGTGTGTGTGTGTATACAGTATATACAGTGTCTACTTGTGAAGGAAAAGCATAGATCAGAGCAATATCTCTGACCCCGTTTACACCTTGCATTAAAATGTGTTTTTTGGTGATCAGATTGCAATCTGATTGTGCTAAACCACATGAAAGTACAGGTGTAAATGCGCCCAAAACGTTTTGAGGATGGATTGCGATCCGATCGGCCAAACCACCTCCGGAGGTGGTCAGGGATGCATTTCGAACACATTTAATATAAGTGTAAATGGATATGCGTTTTTAATCCACATATCAACAACGTGGGCGGAAATACGTAGCCGTTGGCACGCGCCGGTTCCAGACCAGCAAGGAGCAGGTTTCCATGGCAGCTAGCAAGAAAGCATTAAAATGGATCCTGGTCAAGGTTGGAGTCCAGACGAGACAAAAGTGTCTACTCTCAATTTGGTTGGACGGAAATATTCAAGCACAAACAGGATGTGACGTTCGATTGTCAGCTGGACAGAGTCGATCGGATCTCAAACGGATCGGGTTGAATAGATTGGTTAGGTTGAAAGATAATCGAAAGGCATATTAAGAGAAGGCAGGTGCGAACTCATCCAGCGGTTTACGAACACGTTAATCAGACGGAAGCTTTAGAAACGTTCTTAGGAATCAATTTAAGACTGAGGAAGATATTGGTGAATGAGGCCCAAAGTATTTGTAGGAATTTCAAATTTGTATTTTGACCCAGGTCTGCCCCAAACAGTGCCCTGATATTCTACTGTGTCCCCTGTCTCCACGAAGTCCGTGTTATCCTAGGATTAGCGTCTTGTCCCTTGAGCTTTGTATAGGCACTCCATTCTATACTTACATGTACTGTATTTGTCCTTACTCACTATGTCCTCCAGCACTTTGCTTATGCCCACTGCTATAAATACAGTATGCATACTCAGCTGTACTCTAGTACACTGCTTATTCACTACACCACTGCAATGTTACTGAGGAGAAACATGAGTACCCACGACCCGCCATATGATTTTAGCAGCATTTAGGCTTGTCATAACCTCTAAAAATTCTATCAGAGGTAACTGCCCTGGGCTTGAAGCCAAGACCTCCATTTTGCAGTTCTCTACTCTGACATTCAAAGACCCCTGCCTGTGGTTCTCTCATTTCTAACAGGAAGACATCTCCAGGGGGGGGACACACCTTGTTGTCTGGCCTGGTGTGACCTCCCACTGTTGCATTGTCTGTTCCTACCCATTTGATATTTACCGCCCGTTCTCTAATTATTCTATGCCATTGTTGATTACGTCCGCCATTAACAATGGCGTGTAATGATGAGTCAGCTAATCGGATCTTAGAAACGTCATATTCGGCCATAGCATTGAATATAATAGCGCACAAGAACAAACGGACTTACCTCTTGTTGGGTGAAACACCTTCATGCGTTTTATTCTCAAGTCCAATTGTCTGTTTTTAGCAAATAAACCAGATTGAACCTTTTTGAGTGAACCTCAGCAAATCCTTTCACATTTGATAGTTCCATCCAATTTATTCCATTACAGGCTATTTCAGCTAATTATTAAGTATTTTAAAATGTCAGTGTCAGCACTAACATGTGTGTGTAATGGAGAGTGCCAGGAGCAAGCCTTTAATCAGTCAGTCAATCAGTCAATCAGTGCGAGTGTGGAGATGAGGAACAAACCGCAGACCACGTCATCCAGGACTGTCCGATATATCAGACACCCAATGGAATGCGTGGCCTGACGGTTGTGGATGACGAAACGGTGACATGGCTCCTGGAGGTGTGCCCGGATATATAACCTGGGTGACCCCTCACCCAGGCTCGGGGTGGTAAAAGGATAGCCCCTCAGCCCCGAGCCTGGGGGTGGGGGGAGAGGACACATCAAACCCAAACGAATGAATCAGTCAGTACCTGCATCTGATTCTGAACCACAGATCAATATAAAATGTATTTATTTATTCAGATATTATCCAAGCAAATGAACAGGAGGCAGACTGGAGAGCCTGAATAAACAAACGACATCCCTTTCTGTCAACTCACGAGAAAATGTTCAACCGAGGCGTTGTATTTTTGAAGGTTACTCAATCAAACTGAAATCTTACAGATGGACAAGAGAACGTTTACCATCAAATGCATGATGGGATAGTGAGAAAGTCCTCCAATCAGGCTCATAACAACTGTTCAGCCAAGTCCAAAAAAAAAGCAAAAGCATGTGACGTTCTAGCGAGGCGACCTCCGTCTGTCGATCTCTGTGTTGATAAGCAGGCTGCCACGTCGGCCAACAGCGCGCTGCTACTACAGAGGGGTGGTGGGAATTTGCTCACCTGGATCTCCCTATCTCCATCTCAACTCGCCTCTTGGTTAATTGTTGTGTGTCTAGGTTGGGGAAGGGGAGGAGGGGCACGAGTCTTGTTTAGAGACGCAGGCCTTTGTTTGACTTAGCCGTCACCCCTGTGAAAGCTCCAGGAAGCCCGGTTGTCCTCGTCCTCGTCTACTGTAATAGTATCAGTGTCCTCCGCATTGCGGCGCCAGCCTGTTGACGTTGAAGATTTTGACGGCGTGGTCGTCTCCGGCGCTGGCCAGCTGGACCCAGGCGCTCTGCTCTCCGGTGGCTCCGCCCCCCAGGCCGGCAAGGCCCGCCCTCGGCCTCCAGCGGAGCCTCTTCACCGCCAGGGTGTGACTCTGCCTGTGGGGGCCGCGGTTAAGGAGACTAGCGGGGTTCAGACTGAGGGGGAGGGTCTGGGGGTAAGCAGCCAATCACAGAGCACTGCTCCGTACGGACACCAGTGACACACGCACGCACATACTTTAAAAACCCATTATAATCTTCAACCATGAGAATCTAGCCTGGAGACTAGAAGGTGTTCAACAGGAAACATGCAGACGCACACATACACGCACCAAAGTTGACATACATTTCTAAAAAGCTGATGAGGCGTGCACTTTTTCATACATCGTTTAAAAAAATGCGCCATCTGCAAAAAAAATAAAAATAAGATGTCCTATTCGTTGTAATGCGACAAAGCAAAGCGTAAAGCAACAGCGTGCGACCTCTGCTCCCTACACTTTTCACCGGCGCCCGGCACGACGGAGACGCCTATCCACACAAAACACCACAGGGGATTTCCTGGAAATACCGCCGTCGCCGGTAATGTGTGGGTTTTTAGGTCAATGGCTAAATGTGTGTCTTGACAGGTGGTCACAAAACTGCAGGCTGAGATTTAAAATTTGTGTCCTTGTATCCGAGTCTTTGTGTGCGTGTGTGTGTCCGTCCAAGTCTGTGTTTTGTGTGTTTTCCATGTGTGTGTGTGTGTGCATGCGTGTGTGTGAAGGATACGAGGAGTCCGTCTCTCCACACCTGCTCCAGTCCGCCCCCTCAGGCTCCGCCCCCTCAGGCTCCGCCCCTCTAGGATCCGCCCCGCCCAGTCCGGCGGCGTCACGCGGCCTCCATCTGTACAGCAGGATCCTGCCGTTCTCCAGACCCACCGCCAGCAGGTAGCTGAGAACACACACACACACAGATGCACACACACACGCACACACAGACGCACACACAGACGCACGCACCCACACACACAGACGCACACAGACATACACACACAGACGCATACACACACACAAAGACGCACACACACACAGACGCACACACACACAGACGCACACACACACACACAGACGCACACACACACAGATGCACACACACACACAGACGCACACACACACACGCACCCACGAGCATATTGCATCAACGACAGATGTGATGAAATAAACTGATACTGTCATGAATAAACTGGTACTGATAATGCCATTACCATTATTGAATCATGTGCTCTAATTCTTAATAACCCGAGTTGAGAGAGATTAATAATCACAGTGTCGAGAGAAATTAATCATCACGGTGAGACAAATCTTGTTAAATAAAAAATAATTGAAAAATGTTATTATAAATGGAGTCAGCTGGCTAATTTGAAAAATGAATTAGATAGTTTGATAATAGTAATTTGAAAAATGAATTAGATAGGTTGATAATACACATGTACTGTACTGAACAACAGCCCAGGACGCTAGCCACCCCAGGACGCTAGCCACCTCAGGATGCTAGCCCCCTCAGAACGCTAGCCAGCTAGGACGCTAGCCACCTCAGGACGCCAGCCACCTCAGGATGCTAGCCACCTCAGGACGCTAGCCACCTCAGGATGCTAGCCACCTCAGGACACTAGCCAGCTAGGACGCTAGCCACCTCAGGACACTAGCCAGCTAGGACGCTAGCCACCCCAGGACGCTAGCCAGCTAGGACGCTAGCCACCTCAGGACGCTAGCCACCTCAGGACGCTAGCCACCTCAGGACGCTAGCCATCTCTGGACTCTAGCCACCTCAGGATGCTAGCCAGCTAGGACGCTAGCCACCTCAGGACGCTAGCCACCTCAGGACGCTAGCCACCTCAGGACGCTAGCCACCTCAGGACGCTAGCCACCTCAGGACGCTAGCCACCTCAGGACACTAGCCAGCTAGGACACTAGCCACCTCAGGACTCTAGCCAGCTAGGACGCTAGCCACCTCAGGACGCTAGCCACCTCAGGACGCTAGCCACCTCAGGACGCTAGCCACCTCAGGACGCTAGCCACCCCAGGACGCTAGCCACCCCAGGACGCTAGCCACCTCAGGACGCTAGCCACCCCAGGACGCTAGCCAGCTAGGACGCTAGCCACCTCAGGACACTAGCCAGCTAGGACGCTAGCCACCTCAGGACGCTAGCCACCTCAGGACGCTAGCCACCTCAGGATGCTAGCCACCTCAGGACGCTAGCCACCTCAGAACGCTAGCCACCTCAGAACGCTAGCCACCTCAGGACGCTAGCCACCTCAGAACGCTAGCCACCTCAGGACGCTAGCCACCTCAGGACTCTAGCCACCTCAGGACGCTAGCCACCTCAGGACGCTAGCCACCCCAGGACGCTAGCCACCCCAGGACGCTAGCCACCTCAGGACGCTAGCCACCTCAGGACGCTAGCCACCTCAGGACGCTAGCCACCTCAGGACGCTAGCCACCTCAGGACGCTAGCCAGCTAGGACGCTAGCCACCTCAGGACGCTAGCCACCTCTGGACTCTAGCCACCCCAGGACGCTAGCCACCTCAGGACTCTAGCCACCTCAGGACGCTAGCCACCTCAGGACGCTAGCCACCTCAGGACGCTAGCCACTCCAGGACGCTAGCCACCTCAGGACGCTAGCCACCCCAGGACGCTAGCCACCTCAGGACGCTAGCCACCCCAGGACGCTAGCCACCTCAGGACGCTAGCCACCTCTGGACTCTAGCCACCCCAGGACGCTAGCCACCTCAGGACGCTAGCCACCTCAGACCACCTCGAGGTCTTTAGTAGTTCTTTTGATGCTTGTTCTAAACTGATTCGCATAGGGTTAGTATCGAAGTTAGGTGCATTAGTTAGAGTGGTTTTATTTCACGATTGGATGACTTATTTAACTAGTTCGATGATGTTGGATAGATGATAGATAGTTTGGCTAGGTCCTACATGTTTTCAACTGTGATGGAAGTTAGTCATGCCCTTAGGTGGGGAGTCCGTGGGGATCAGTCCGACCTCCGCAATGTAGCTACGCGCTGAGGGGTTCGCACGTGAGACAGAATGACTGCTCTTGGATGGAACAGGCGAACGCTAAGCTAAGCTAAGCTAGCAGGTGTGTTGGGGGCGGGGTACCTGTGGTCAGGGCAGGGGATTGGGCAGAACGCCACGGCAGTGGCCGAGTCGCCCACATCCAAGATGGAGGAGCAGGGTCCAATCACAGGGGGGTCAGCACAGGCCTCGGGGCTACACTGGCCCCATACAATGACCTGGATGGACATGCATGCATGCATGCACACGCACACACACATGCAAAAAGATGAATTTAGGTCTTCATGAAAGCTCGTTACTATGATTAATAACAAATGTGTGACCATCAAAACTTTTTTTTACTTTTTTTTTTTTAAAGATTACCTTTTTGTCACGACTTGATGTCACAAAGTACTTGCTGTCGGCGCTCCAGTCACATGACCAGATGATGCGCGTGTGTACTGCCGTGTCTTTTCCTGTGTGTGTGTACAAGGAGAAATGGGGCTCTGGACACACACACGCACACACACACACACACACGCAAGGAAACATCAGGATATGTTGAGAAATTCTACCATTGTTGACCGACATATATTGGCATATAGGCATGGGAAACTTAGCCAGGGTAAGACAATCTTTAAAAACTGTAAAAAACAGTTTGTAAAAAGCACTAGGCCTATATCACATGACGTGTGTGTGGTGGGAACAATTACAACACAATATTTTGACTGAGGCGCAACCCCAAGAGACACACTGTCGTTCCCTTCATGAACACCACAGCACTACGATGAGGAGGCCCATTGGAGTCATCTCAGCCTGTGTGTGGATTGCTTTCCTAAGACAGGTCATTTGTATTCTGCTGGCTATGTCTGTCTGTCTCTCTCTCCCTCTCCGTCTTTCTCCCTCTCTCTCCCTCTCTCTCTCTCCCTCTCACACACGCGCGCACACACACACACACACGCACACAAACACCACAAAGGTACCACCGCAAAGCCCTAGCTGGTAACTGTCATATCAACTACTGTAACACAGCTCTGCGCACGCACGCAAACACACACACACACACACACGCACACGCACACGCACACACACACACACAGAGGAGCGTCTGGTCTGTGGTTTGCTGTGGGCCCTTTGGGGCTTGAAGGGACAGACCAGTCGTCTCCCTCGGTCCCGCCCAGGGGAGGGACGCCGTGTCCAGCTCACCTATTGGCTGGCTAGTCAGTCAAGCCCACCGATTGGCCGGCTAGTCAGGCCAGGCTAAGTATGGAGAGAGAAAGAGGTGTGGGGAGGAGGGAGGGGAGGAAGAAACAGAAGAGAGGTAGAGAGAGAGAGAGAGAGAGTGACTCAGACAGGGAGGGAGAGAGAGAG
>NC_140254.1:19191200-19216200 GCF_949987555.1 Borostomias antarcticus | reverse complement strand
ACAAACTGGGAACTTTGCAGTATAGGGCCAACAAAAAAGCTAAATTACCAATATGCAAAATGGACAAATAAAAGTATTGTTTTGCATTCAGGCTTCTGGGAAAGGTAACATGCACTTCCCGAACCGCCTCCGCTGCGTGTTTCCAGCAGCGTACCTGTGTGCGTCCGTTCCTCCTCCAGGGTGTGAGTAGCCGGGCGGTCTGGTCGGAGCCCACGCTGACCAGGAAGTCGCCCTCCGGATCCCAGCTGAGGTCCTGAACGGGACCGAAGTGTCCGGAGATGACCACACCAGGCCGCCACTCCCCCTGCAGGTCAGAGGACAGAGAGGTCCCCCCCCCCCCGAATATATTTATTCAATCCTATTTCAATCCTTCAAAGAAGCTCAGACCAAAAGCATGCTTAGATTAGCTGTTAGTATATCCTCTGACCCCTTGCATGTTCTGAATGGAGAATACCAACTGTTGCCCACCAGGAGGCGCTTTAGAGTCCCAAAATTTAGACGTAACAGACTGCAGAATTCCTTTGTACACCAGTCTATTGGTCTGCTAAACCAGAATAGGTAAACCTCTTTCCAACGGGTTGCCTTTTGTATTCTGTGGAATGTTCTGGATGTGTTTTATGTCTGTCTTGTTGTGTCTCCACGTGTGTGTAACTCTTGAACGGAGGTGCCATGAATGCAAAACAAATTTCTTGCTGACAATAAAGTATTATCGTATCGTATTGCTTTTTCAATTGAACATCACAATACACATAATACAACACACATAACCCCCCCCCCCCCCCCATGGAACCCCTGTCTTTCTCATTTCCCATAAGTTACAAAGTAGGTAAATATAAAAATAACAAAAAATAGCCTAAAAGAAATAAAAACACAGACAAAAACAAACAAAAAAAACTTAATTAGAAAATGAATAGCTTATATGCACATGACATAAAATACATTTTGTTCCAAGAATGTACAAGAGCTGAAAAAAACAGTTGGAGAATACAGGTCCCAAAGGATTATTTTCCATAAAATATAGGAAATGTCCCCATACTGTATGTCTTGAAAGACCTCAGGTTTCCCTTTGATGAATTTCTGTAAAGCAAGACACTGAGATCGGTTCTAGAACCAAATTTTGATATCTGGTTTATCTGGGCTTTTCAATTGAAGTGCAATTGTGTGTTTAGCTTGAAGAAGACAACATTGAATCATTTTTTTCTTGGACTTAGTAACAACTACACAACTACACAACAACTACACAACTAGTAACACAAGATGCAGAGCCGTGAAAATACTGGTAATTTTTCAAATACTATTTGTGATAATGTACTGTATCAAGTATACCAATCCAGAAGTCCATGATTCTTGGACATTCCCATCCATACACAGTGAAACAATGTGCCTTTCTCCACATTACATTTAACACACTGGTCTGGAATATTGGCATTAAAACGACGAAGCAGAGAAGGGGTAATACAAGTACGCATAATCCACTTACACTGTAATAATCTAAATCTTGTATTGATCCTCTGAACCTGAGCTTTATGACAGACTTCCTCCCAGTCATCAACTGTAACCTCTGTATTCAAACCATTACACCAAACCAATCTCCTACTCTTAGAGGACTCCTAAGACATCCTAACAGACGAGTTCTATAACAGAGACACCCGACCCCGGCCATTAGAATAGTCTAACATCATCTTTTCCAAAGCGTAAAGAGGTGGCAGAAGAGCTGTGTTATTTTGGGTCTTTGTTATATATCTCTTTATCTGTAAATACTTAAAGGTGCTCAGTTCGATTTCTCTTTTCTTTTTTTGGCCACTAGATGGGGCAGTGGTGCAGTGTATCAGATATAAATACGTCAAACTACGGAAGTTAGATGATCTCAAACGTCCGTTTCTGTGCGACTTTAAATGCCTCCCATTTGACCGAGGGAGAGGTCTGATCCATACGCTCTGATGAAGGCTGATTGCCGAAATGCGTTAGCGTTTCTTTGTATAATGTGAGCCAAGAATAAAGATGTGAAAAGTGAGTATTTTCTCCTCCTTGAATTGAATAACTGAGATGTGCTACCATTCCAATGTTTGCAAGCTTTTTCAATCCGATTACGAGTTTGGTTTTAGCACTCTCAACTTGAAGAGCTATTCTTGTTGAAGCGCAACCACTTTTTGTAATCAGGTCTGTGTAGTATTGCTTTCAAAAAGTAAATTTATATGTTCCCCCATGAATCTTAGAAAACCAGGATCAGGTGACCATTTTGTATCAAAGCGTCATCTCAATGGGCCTCAATGTTTTTGCTGCCGAATAGTCGATGGATAACGGCGCATGATCGCAAATCAATATGCTATTACAAAAGCAGCTCTTCACATTCGGCAGCAATCCTGTAGAGATTAAAAAGGAATCTATGCGAGAATATGTGCTGTGTGTGGAGTTAAAGCATGAAAACTCCCTCTTACCAGGGTTCAATTCCCTCCAGACGTCACAGAGGTTTAAATGTAACATAAATTGTGAGATCACTTTTCAGCAGGCAGAGTTACACAGGCGGGGGCCCCCCGGGTCACACTGGCCCCCAGAAACTTTCTCGTATCCCATCACTAGGCCAGAGCATGGGGAGAAGAGTTACAAAGGTGGGGGCCCCCGAATCACACTGGCCCCCAGAACCTGTCCCCTATCCCATCACACCCTGGCTGGTGCAAAACCTCAATCTGAAGTCAAATTGCACAATCGACTGCACCCCAAAAAAGTGTTTTAGCCAGATACAGGCCCCCAAAAACTCCTTGATTGGGCGGCGGTATTTCAACCGAGGAGGGTATTTAACTAAATATACTGAGTCATCATGGCTGCATGTCTCCAGCAGGTCTCCTCCCCTCTCACCTCCTGGTCCTGGTTCTGGTCCTGGTACCAGAGGTGCAGCGCGCCGTGGAAGGCGTGGGACACAATCATGGACCCGTCCGGACTCATCTGGCAGCCGTAGAAACCGAGGGTGTTCCCCCCTACCTCCCCCACACGGACCTGGAGAGAGGGAGAGAGAGAGAGAGAAGTACAACAACAGATACCAGTCTCCTCGGCTGACGTTGAAATTCCACTGACTTCCGGTGTTCCGGTGCATTCCGGTTACTATATAGCAGCCGGAGTAGCCATTCTAGACAATGGTTGTGTTCCCACCAGAAGCGTCCCAGAGCCGGTGTTGTGAAGAGTTAGCCTACCTCCTCAGGATGACCTACCACCCATTATATTATGTTTAATTCACGGGTAGCGCATCTTGTCAGGTAGAAAATGTAAATGGTCAATGGTAAATGGACTGCACTTATATAGCGCTTTTTCCACCTTAGCAGCACTCAAAGCGCTTTACAATGGCCTCTCGTTCACCCACACACACACACTCACACACCAATGGCGGTAGCTGCCATGCAAGGTGCTAACCTGCTCATTGGGAGCAATTTGGGGTTAGGTGTCTTGCTCAAGGACACTTCGACATGTGGACAGTTGGAGCTGGGATTCGAACCACTGACCCTTCGATCATTGAACGACCCGCTCTACCAACTGAGCTACAGCCTCCCCCTAAGTGTATCAGAATGTCCTACCACCCATTTTATTGTGCTTAATTCATGGGTAGCAATCCTGTCAGGTAAGAAATGTTGGCCGAAAGGTACGAATTTCGACATTTCCTACCTGACAGGATGTTCTACCCATGAATTAAGCCCAATAATGTGTCGTAGGGCATTCTGATAGAAATTTCCTCTCTGACAGGATGCACTATAAGCACACTATAGGGTATTCTGTTCTGATAGACATTTCCTACCCGAATGCCCATCAGAATGCCGTACTACCCATTATATTGTGCTTAAACCATGGGTAGCACATCATGTGATCCTCTATCAACATTTCCTACCTGACAAGATGCAATACCCATGAATTAAGCACAATAAAAAGGATCGTAGCATCTTCTGATAGACATTTCCTACCTGACAAGATGTGCTACCCATGAATTAAACATAATATAATGGGTGGTAGGTCATCCTGAGAAGATAGGCCAACTTTTCCGAACACCGGCTCTCCGCGGAGCTCCGGTAGAAATAAACCGCAGGTCTTGTTTTGCCAGATGCCACAGCTGGGACACATCAAGTAGTAGTAGAACAAATGGGTAGTTAGGCCCCGCCCCCTGACGACCTGTTAGAAATATCGAACAAAATGCTCGCTCCTGAAACGCAACCGGTGGGGGGTTGAAACCGCCTGGAGGACGTGACCACATTCGGAACGCCCCGCAGACGGACTCGGGGGGATTGAGGGGTAAGAGACCACCTGACATCATGACCAGGGGTGCGTGACAGGAGTTCTGGGTCAGTACCACGGACCCATTGTACCATGGAAAAACAGAGTGGTTCAGAAAGGATTCTACTACTCTTCTAGGATTTACTCAACCCTGTTGTTACGGAAATACATCATCATGAGATCAGCTGCGAGACAGTTGGGAAAATGGATCCAATTTTGGAACCCAAGGACTAACAGGCTTTTGGTTGGGCTGACTCTTTCCCTATTTGTTCATGAGCGTTTAGGCGGGGATTTGGTATCCAGCCCATTGGACGTTGCTTCTGGTCATGTGAACGCGTCTAGTCTTCCGTCTAGGCATGGTCACTTCGGTCAGGTCAACATCAAAGCAGTTATTCCATTCTCTATGCGATATACACACACTTAAACTAAACCAAACTGCAACTCTGCTGGTGATACAGCGAATGTCCAGCTAGCACAGACGCTAGTCTCTTCATCTCAGGGTCATCGTTCAAGGTCAGGGTTCATTCCTTGAAAAATCCAGCTATCAAAACCAAGGCCTACATAATTATGCTCTGCCTCGCTTCTGAAACTCCCATTAGAACCGACCGTCCATAGTCCAACAGGACGGGGAAGCCCACAAAAACACATCAGATCACACCGAGCCAGATGAGACATTAGGCAAAGTGGGAGTTATTAGCAGAGATTGGTGAATAAATTGTGTTCGTCCCAATTTATTCTGGCCTTCGGAAGACGTCTGTCTAATGTGATAGTGAAAAACGTTCAGTGCCCAGTATCACATTTAAAAACCAGCAGGGCTGGAGGACATGGTGTGATCTGTTAATTGGAGGCGGAAAGGCTCCTTTGACCCCTGGGTAATGATGCTGTGTAGATCATACAGTATGCTGCAAACCCTGTCTGCTCCATAAAGGACTAAGTACACTATCCAACACATAAATGAGACCTGTCTGTCTGCTCCATAAAGGACTAACAACACTATCCAACACATAAATGAGACCTGTCTGTCTGCTCCATAAAGGACTAACAACACTATCCAACACATAAATGAGACCTGTCTGTCTGCTCCATAAAGGACTAACTACACTATCCAACACATAAATGAGACCTGTCTGTCTGCTCCATAAAGGACTAACTACACTATCCAACACATAAATGAGACCTGTCTGTCTGCTCCATAAAGGACTAACTACACTATCCAACACATAAATGAGACCTGTCTGTCTGCTCCATATAGGACTAACAACACTATCCAACACGAGACCTGTCTGTCTGCTCCATATAGGACTAACTACACTATCTAACACATAACTGAGACCTGTCTGTCTGCTCCATAAAGGACTAACTACACTATCCAACACATGAGACCTGTCTGTCTGCTCCATAAAGGACTAACTACACTATCCAACACATGAGACCTGTCTGTCTGCTCCATAAAGGACTAACTACACTATCCAACACATAAATGAGACCTGTCTGTCTGCTCCATATAGGACTAACTACACTATCCAACACATACATGAGACCTGTCTGTCTGCTCCATATAGGACTAACTACACTATCCAACACATAAATGAGACCTGTCTGTCTGCTCCGGACTAACTACACTATCCAACACATAAATGAGACCTGTCTGTCTGCTCCATAAAGGACTAACTACACTATCCAACACATAAATGAGACCTGTCTGTCTGCTCCATATAGGACTAACTACACTATCCAACACATAAATGAGACCTGTCTGTCTGCTCCGGACTAACTACACTATCCAACACGAGACCTGTCTGTCTGCTCCATATAGGACTAACTACACTATCCAACACATAAATGAGACCTGTCTGTCTGCTCCATAAAGGACTAACTACACTATCCAACACATAAATGAGACCTGTCTGTCTGCTCCATAAAGGACTAACTACACTATCTAACACATAACTGAGACCTGTCTGTCTGCTCCATAAAGGACTAACTACACTATCCAACACATAAATGAGACCTGTCTGTCTGCTCCATAAAGGACTAACAACACTATCCAACACATAAATGAGACCTGTCTGTCTGCTCCATAAAGGACTAACTACACTATCCAACACATAAATGAGACCTGTCTGTCTGCTCCATAAAGGACTAACTACACTATCCAACACATAAATGAGACCTGTCTGTCTGCTCCATATAGGACTAACTACACTATCCAACACATGAGACCTGTCTGTCTGCTCCATAAAGGACTAACTACACTATCCAACACATGATACCTGTCTGTCTGCTCCATATAGGACTAACTACACTATCCAACACATAAATGAGACCTGTCTGTCTGCTCCATATAGGACTAACTACACTATCCAACACATGAGACCTGTCTGTCTGCTCCATAAAGGACTAACTACACTATCCAACACATGAGACCTGTCTGTCTGCTCCATATAGGACTAACTACACTATCTAACACATAACTGAGGTAACCTCGGCCTGTCTGTCTGTCTGTCCGTCTGTCCCTCTGTCCAGACTGTCCTCGGACACCGTCGGCCTGCCGGCGTTCATATTTGGCACGGGTCTCCGCAGGGGTCCCAGAGAGACCGTGACAGGGCCGGGTTTCTAATTAAGTTTTGGCTAATTTGAACATAAAATACACCAGCCAATAGAAACATTGCTCTGAATAGAACCCCGCCCCCAGCGTTCCAGCTGCCTACTCTAGAATGATGCTGCCTGCTCATTAGCTGCAGCTTTGCCGGGTATCAGAACTAGTAGAGCTATTCTAGAGCCATGAATTATAATTAATAATTGACATTTTAAGCGGAGAGAATTCTGTGGGAGGCTTAATAATTGAGTGATAACATTATGTGATGAACTTTTTGCAAATAGGGCGTCACATTTACACATTCTTTCTTGGCATTTTCTGACATTAATATTCATTACAAATCAAAAAAGCAGAGACATACATTAAGGAGTGTAATTTCCTGTGGTTTGTGTAGCTGGCTGTATTTATTAAAGAGTAGAGACAGGCTATAAGAGTGTCATTTCCTGTGGGTACCAGTAACCAGCTGTATTTACAGTGTGATTATGGTGCTTCACAGAAATTGAGTTTTTAACACAAAAGCCCTCAAAAAATGTTTCGAAATTGCATTACCTAGAACTGGAAAAGGTTTTTAAGAAAGCACTGCTCCAAAGAAAAATGTGTCAATTTGAGATCGCCTTGATTGTTTGTAGCTACTACTGGAGTAATTGAGCTCTTTTGTAGAGTATAATACAGTGGAAAACCCGCTAGAAATCATCTTCAATTGGTCCTACAAAAGTAAGTCACGTCACACTTGGAGCGAGCGTCGCTGAAAATGTAAGGTAAGGAACAATCTAGATGTAGAAGAACAGCAGGGGAAGCCAGGCCCTGGAGAAAATCCACAATTAAAAGCTTCCAAGCACCCTCTGGCACAAGTGTAAGATCTATTCAAATCGATAACGGTAGAATTCACCCGGGAGAATGTTTAACTGCTCCGTCAGCACTATGGCCTGGGTCCAGACATGGCTATCCAATACCCGCTTCCACTTCAATTAACTCATGTGTGAAGTCCAAAGGTGCAAAGTCTAGTACTTTGCTGAATGGAATAAAACAGTCTACATTACCTTCTCTAGAACGTTCTCAAAAAGGAAAAAAAAAAACTTTTAATGCGAGTACATCTACAATGTCCTTTGGGTCAAGCCAGTACTTATTCCATATAATGAATTGCACGTGGCCATACTTTGTACTTCTAAGTATCTACATTTGAGATGTGTGTGGATGCAGAGGTTCTGGATCAATGTCCACACCGGAGACCGTCTCCCACCGCTGAGCCGAGTCAAAGCCTGGCGTGTAGAGGCTCTGCACCCAGCTCTCCTGGAAAGGACGGTGTGAACGGGTACGATGTGGAGCAGTGCCAGCGACCGTTCACAACTGCACTGCGGTGTAAACCGTGGATTAACGGGGTTACAGTAGCCAAGGAACCTCGCTAATGGTGTGTATCCTCCACTATCAGCCGCCTGGTCATCAATGACCTTCAAAGGCATGTCCGCCTAATGTGACGATAGGGTGGAACTAATAGCAGCAATAAAGTCATGCCGTTCCGTCTGCGCCGGGCCAATCGGAGAGAGAGATAGAGAGAGAGAGAGGGAGGGAGAGAGAGAAAGACGGACAGAGAGGCGGAGGAGAGAGAGAAGGACAGAGAGAAAGAGAGAGAGGGAGGGAGAGAGAGAAGGACAGAAGGACAGAGAGAGAGAGAGGGAGGGAGAGAGAGGAGGACAGAGAGAAAGAGAGAGAGGGAGGGAGAGAGAGGAGGACAGAGAGAAAGAGAGAGAGGGAGGGAGAGAGAGAAGGACAGAGAGAAAGAGAGAGAGGGAGGGAGAGAGAGAAGGACAGAGAGAAAGAGAGAGAGGGAGGGAGAGAGAGGAGGACAGAGAGAAAGAGAGAGAGGGAGGGAGAGAGAAGGACAGAGAGAAAGAGAGAAAGGGAGAGAGAGAGAGAGAGGAGGACAGAGAGAAAGAGAGAGAGGGAGGGAGAGAGAGAAGGACAGAGAGAAAGAGAGAGAGGGAGGGAGAGAGAGAGAGGAGGACAGAGAGAAAGAGAGAGAGGGAGGGAGAGAGAGAGAGGACAGAGAGAAAGAGAGAGAGGGAGGGAGAGAGAGAAGGACAGAGAGAAAGAGAGAGAGGGAGGGAGAGAGAGAGAGGAGGACAGAGAGAAAGAGAGAGAGGGAGGGAGAGAGAGAGAGGAGGACAGAGAGAAAGGGAGGGAGAGAGAGGCGGAGGAGAGAGAGAGAGGCGGAGGAGAGAGAGAGAGGGAGGGAGAGAGAGAAGGATTGAGAGAGGAGGGCGGAGGAGAGAGAGAGAAGCGGAGGAGAGAGAGAGGGAGAGGGAGAAGGATTGAGAGAAAGAGAGGCAGAGGAGAGAGAGAGAGAGGTGGAGGAGAGAGAGAAGCGGAGGAGAGAGAGAGGGAGATGAAAGATAGAAGGGTAGGAACGCAACATTAAGCAGATTGATTTTAAAATTCCGCACACAACGGCCGTCCATAAATCATGCGGGAAAACGTAGAGGTAAAAAGACGTCGTCTGTCTTGTTTACGAGACGGACAACAGCATGGACGCCAGGCGCAGCTGGCCTCTGATCTGGGGGGGGGGGGGGGGGACAAGGGAAGACAAAAACAGGAGCAGGGGATATTTCATTCCTGGGGAGAAGAGGAGGATGATGAAGACTGAGTACTGGTAAAAGAGCAAAGTTGGAAGCACTGACTGTATGTATGACTGACTGACTGACTGACTCTGACTGGCTGACTGACTGACTGACTGGCTGGCTGACTGACTGACTGACTGACTGACTGACTGACTGACTGACTGACTGACTGACTGACTGATTGGCTGACTGACTGACTGACTGACTGACTGGCTGACTGGCTGACTGGCTGACTGGCTGACTGACTGACTGACTGACTGACTGGCTGACTGACTGACTGACTGACTGACTGACTGACTGACTGACTGACTGTCTGACAGATTGATTGGCTACCCTCTATCTGATTGATTGACTGGCTAACCCACAAGTCTGACTCTTTCCATCTACAAGTGGCTTTCATCTAACCCAGGCCTGGACTGGCGGCGCTCTGGCTGACTCCTCCCATCTGCCTCAGACGGCCGCCATCAGCTCTCGCACGGTCTTACGCCACTTTGCACACGCGCCCCTCCTCGCGGCAGCGCCGCTGAGCGGCCGGCCTATCCCGGCTGGTGTAATTGTCAGTGTGGCTCGTTAGTAGGAGGTGCTTAACTCCGCGCCGCTAAATTTGACCAATTACACTAATCATTGAGAAGGGAGAACGGAAAAAGAGAGAGGGAAAAAAAAAGGTGCTAATTAAGACGTCAACCACGCTGGTCGCTTAACGACCCGGGCCATCACCTCGCCAAACCCAGCGGTCGACGCCGGCGTGAGGAACTGTGGAAGCTGTGTTCGAGGCGAGAATCATTAGCGGGTAAAATTACATATATTGAAAAAGGCTCAAGAGAAAAAAATTATTGACATCCATTTCCTTTTTGTCAGAGTGTAATTTGGGCCGTGTGATAAATACCCCCTTTTGAGTCGTCGGGTCGTCTTACTGAGTTACTTTGGACAAATGGCGGAGTGTAGAGCTCTTTTTCGAGGGCGGGGCCTGTGGATTAATAACAACGCTTTCTGTCAAAGGCTAGTGAGATGTCAGCGAAGCGCTTCACCTCGATAAGTGCTCCGCTGTGATTGGGCGGTGAAAAAAGCATTGAGATGTGCGATAACAAAACAGGCCTCCTTTGTAGGCGGGAGGAGGCCTGTCAGATCAAAGGGTTCACCTGTCAGATCAAAGGGTTCACCTGTCAGATCAAAGGGTTCACCTGTCAGATCAAAGGGTTCACCTGTCAGTTCACTTTCCGTTTGAAGAAAGGGACAAGGGGGGGTGGGCAGCATAACTTCACCCCCTGAACAAAGAGCTGCTACGAGTGGGGGGGGGGGGGGGCATGTGTGGCTTGACCAAATCCCTTTCTTTCTTTGCCTCGAACCTGGGCTTGGTTTTCAGTCACGCGCGAGTGTGCCGTTTGCATTTGACGACCTTGTTGGGGTCGGGGGGGCGAGAGCCGGGGCACCTCTGTCTGTTTCTGATCCCTATCGAGACCGGGAGAGGAGGAGAGAGAGAGGGGGGGGGGGGGTGGGGGGGCGTTTCTGATGCCGCTATGCAGGCCTCTCCCTGCCGGTCACCGGATTCTGTGATCGGAGCCGTTGATATGTCCCTCCCGACCACAGAGCCCCTCCCTCCCGACCTCAGAGCCCCTCCCTCCCGGCCACAGAGCCCCTCCCTCCCGACCGCAGAGCCCCTCCCTCCCGACCGCAGAGCCCCTCCCTCCCGACCGCAGAGCCCCTCCCTCCCGACCTCAGAGCCCCTCCCTCCCGGCCTCAGAGCCCCTCCCTCCCGGCCACAGAGCCCCTCCCTCCCGACCACAGAGCCCCTCCATCCCGGCCGCGGTGCCACTTAAACAGCCTGCTCCCACTGCGGCGAGGCTTTCTGACTGTCTTAATTGAGTGTGTGTGTGTGTGTGTGTGTGTGTGTGTGTGTGTGTGTGCGTTAGAGAAGTTAGAGAAGAGAGGTTATCTGAGGTATGCCGTCTTTCCCAGAATCCACCTGCCGGTCCTGGACAGGTGGGCTGGGAAGCGCTGCTACTTCCAGCTTCCACGCTTCTGCTAAATTTAGCTCCGGCACAACAGCAGGTGTTTCAGAGCTCAGGTAGAGGACGAGAGAGAGGGGAGAGAGAGGGGGGGGGAGGGGAGAGAGGGGGGGGGGAGGAGAGAGGGGAGAGAGAGGGGGAGGGGGGGAGAGGAGAGAGAGAGGGGAGAGAGTGGGGGGGGGAGGGGAGAGAGGGGGGGGGGAGGAGAGAGGGGAGAGAGAGGGGGAGGGGGGGAGAGGAGAGAGAGAGGGGAGAGAGTGGGGGGGGGAGGGGAGAGAGGGGAGAGAGAGGGGGGGGGAGAGGAGAGAGGGGAGAGAGAGGGGGAGGGGGGAGAGGAGAGAGAGAGGGGAGAGAGTGGGGGGGGGAGGGGAGAGAGGGGAGAGAGAGGGGGGGGGAGGGGAGAGAGAGGGGGAGGGGGGGAGAGGAGAGAGAGAGGGGAGAGAGTGGGGGGGAGAGGAGAGAGGGGGGGGAAGAGGACAGAGAGAGGTTGGAGAGAGAGAGGTGAGAGAGAGGGAGAGATTCAAGATCCAAAAGATTGAGAGGTGGGGGGGGGGGAGAGGGCAGAGAGAGGGGGGAGGGGAGAGGAGAGAGAGAGGGGAGAGAGAGGGGAGAGAGAGAGGGGGGGAGAGGAGAGAGGGGGGGGAAGAGGACAGAGAGAGGAAGAGAGAGAGAGAGATTCAAGATCCAAAAGATTGAGAGAGAGAGGGGAGAGAGAGGAGAGGAGAGAGTGAACGAGCGGCGCATGGCGGAGCCTTCTTCTTCTTCTTCTTCTCCTGGCATGTCTTCTGCATGGCGGAGCCTTCTTCTTCTTCTTCTCCTGGCATGTCTTCTGCATGGCGGAGCCTTCTTCTTCTTCTTCTCCTGGCATGTCTTCTGCATGGCGGAGCCTTCTTCTTCTTCTTCTCCTGGCATGTCTTCTGCATGGCAGAGCCTTCTTCTTCTTCTCCTGGCATGTCTTCTGCATGGCGGAGCCTTCTTCTTCTTCTTCTTCTTCTCCTGGCATTTCTTCTGCATGGCAGAGCCTTCTTCTTCTCCTGGCAAGTCTTCTGCATGGCAGAGCCTTCTTCTTCTTCTTCTTCTTCTCCTGGCATGTCTTCTGCATGGCGGAGCCTTCTTCTTCTTCTTCTCCTGGCATGTCTTCTGCATGGCGGAGCCTTCTTCTTCTTCTTCTTCTTCTCCTGGCATGTCTTCTGCATGGCGGAGCCTTCTTCTTCTTCTCCTGGCATGTCTTCTGCATGGCAGAGCCTTCTTCTTCTTCTTCTTCTTCTCCTGGCATGTCTTCTGCATGGCGGAGCCTTCTTCTTCTTCTTCTTCTTCTTCTCCTGGCATGTCTTCTGCATGGCGGAGCCTTCTTCTTCTTCTTCTTCTTCTTCTCCTGGCACGTCTTCTGCATGGCGGAGCCTTCTTCTTCTTCTCCTGCCATGTCCTCTGCATGGCGGAGCCTTCTTCTTCTTCTTCTTCTCCTGGCATGTCTTCTGCATGGCGGAGCCTTCTTCTTCTTCTTCTCCTGGCATGTCTTCTGCATGGCGGAGCCTGCTTCTTCTTCTTCTCCTGGCATGTCTTCTGCATGGCAGAGCCTTCTTCTTCTTCTTCTGGCATGTCTTCTGTTAGACGGTTCATCTCCCGTCCACCGGGCCTGAAGAGCAGCCGCTGCAGCGCGCCGTGACTGATGGCGGAGCATTGGGGCGGACGACCCGCGCCCGTCTGAGCTCCCCAGGCCCCGCCCCTCCGCCATCACGGCCTGTCAAGAGCTATTCCCAACCGCTCAGGTGTCAGCGAAAAGACAGGCCGGGCGAGAGAGAGAGAGAGAGAGAGAGAGAGAGAGAGAGAGAGAGAGAGGGAGAGGGAGAGGGAGAGAGAGAGAGAGAGAGAGGGAGGGAGAGAGGGAGGGAGGGAGAGAGGGAGGGAGGGAGGGAGGGAGGGAGAGAGAGAGAGAGAGAGAGAGACAGAGAGAGAGAGAGAGAGAGGGAGGGAGAGAGGGAGGGAGGGAGGGAGGGAGGGAGGGAGAGAGAGAGAGGGAGGGAGAGAGGGAGGGAGGGAGGGAGAGAGAGAGAGAGAGAGAGAGAGAGAGGGAGGGAGAGAGGGAGGGAGGGAGGGAGAGAGAGAGAGAGAGAGAGAGAGAGAGAGAACAGCTGCCAGGTAGAGGGCAGAGAGGCGAGGTGAAGCGATACTGAAATCATAGGATTTGACGGGACTTTGCGATTCAAGTTTCACCGATCGATTGTTTTTATGTCAGGTGCAGCGGTGCTGAAACGGAGGGATTCATGACAGCGGAAATGGAGTAGGAGAACATGAATACACTGAGAGAGAGAGAGAGAGAGAGAGAGAGAGAGAGAGAGAGAGAACATGAATACACTGAGAGAGAGAGAGAGAGAGAGAGAGAGAGAGGAGAACATGAATACACAGAGAGAGAGAGAGAGAGAGAGAGAGAGAGAGAGAGAGGAGAACATGAATACACAGAGAGAGAGAGACAGAGAGAGAGGGAGAGAGAGAGAGGGAGGGAGAGAGAGAGAGAGAGGAGAAGATGAATACACTGGGCGATAGAGAGAGATAGAGAGAGAGAGAGAGAGAGAGAGAGAGAGAGAGAGAGAGAGGAGAACATGAATACACTGGGCGGGCGAGCAAGAGAGAGAGCGAGAGAGAGAGAACATCCTCTTTCATCCCATTGCATCACTGCAGCTGGTACAGAAAACGGCATAAACAAGAAAACAAAATGTTCTTATGGAGGACCAAGGTCAGGGCGACCGGTCAGGGCGATGACACTGACCTGCTCCACCCACACCCCTCCCTCCTCGGGCGCCCAAAGGATCATGGTCTTGTCCATGGAGGCAGACAGTAAACTCAGAGGCTGGTGCATCTTGCCGCCTGTAGGGGGAGACAGAGCAACGCTGGAAATTATCACATGCCAAGTAAATTCCAAACGCGCGTGCACGCTCTGACACGCTCTGACACGCTCTGACACGCACTGACACGCACTGACACGCACTGACACGCACTGACACGCACTGACACGCTGAAACGCTCTCACGCGCTCTCACGCGCTCTCACACGCTCTCCCACGCTCTCCCACGCTCTCCCACGCTCTCACACGCTCTCACACGCTCTCACACGCTCTCACACGCTCTCACACGCTCTCACACGCTCTCACACGGTTCCACGCTTTAACATGGCAGACATTATGAGTGGGTGATGTAGGCCGACAGACACACAGCTGAGCTCACCCTTGATGACGGGCGGCTGCCAGTGGACTCCGTAGACCCAGTTCTCATGACCGGCCAGGACGCTCTCGAGAGACACGGCGAACGCAGAAGAGACCCCTGCAGCAAGGACACAAGGAGATGGTGACACACTTAGATCTGCTGCTTCAATGACCGTGGGTGCGTCTCGACAGTCTCCAGGAGCTTCCTCTCACAGTTGTTAAAGGAGAATGTTCGTTTTTGACAACCTGGACCGTATTTACGGCATATTATAAGACGTTTGACTCACCGAGATAACTTTGGTGTAATTCGGAGGCCTGTAGAAGAAATTTAAAATCCAGCGCGAGCCAAGTATATCCATGTAATGGCGGCGGACGGGGCACTGAGAATGCAGCTTCTAAAAAATCTATTTTCTGCCGCGAAACGGTTGTTTTCATCAATCTGTCTTTATGAATCGCTAGTTGTGCTTACATAGAGCGTAGGCTTGTTGTGGTTTTTCACATGCCTCTGTAATATTATCTTTAGAAACGTCTTTAGAAACGAAATAGCTTCCCCACTTGCTCCGGCACGCATGTGCACAAACAAACCTGAAAATAACCCATCTGGCAAGCAAAATGATTGGCTTAACCTAACCGGCAGTGTCACCTCAGCTATGACCCGTAAAGCACTCAGAATCACACAGGACCCTTCCCACCCTCTCCTGAATCACACAGGACCCTCACCACCCACTCCTGAATCACACAGGACCCTCACCACCCACTCAGAATCACACAGGACCCTCACCACCCACTCAGAATCACCCAGGACCCTCACCACCCACTCAGAATCACACAGGACCCTCACCACCCACTCAGAATCACACAGGACCCTCCCCACCCACTCAGAATCACCCAGGACCCTCACCACCCACTCCTGAATCACACAGGACCCTCACCACCCACTCAGAATCACACAGGACCCTCACCACCCACTCAGAATCACACAGGACCCTCACCACCCACTCAGAACCACCCAGGACCCTCCCCACCCACTCCACCAGTATTTCATTCCCCTCCTCTCCTGCCGCTGGTTCAGGCTTCCTCTTTGTAAAAAAGCCAAGTTCAGCAAGAGCTTCAATCCTGCTGCTACGACGGTGTCTGTATGTCCTGTAGTGTGTAATGTAATGTTATGTCCTGTAGTGTGTAATGTAATGTAATGTTATGTCCTGTAGTGTGTAATGTAATGTTATGTCCTGTAGTGTGTAATGTAATGTTATGTCCTGTAGTGTGTAATGTAATGTCCTGTAGTGTGTAATGTAATGTCCTGTAGTGTGTAATGTAATGTAATGTTATGTCACGTCATGTCATGTAACTGTTTGATGTTTATATTTCACTTATTGTCTTTACTGCACTTTTATGCACTGACTGTAAATATGAATTTCCTGGAAAGGACTAAATACACTAAAGTAAAACTCTCCTCCGCCCTCGATTGGGCCGACTGTGGCTCGGCCGTTCCATCACCCGGCGACCCCCGTCCGCATGTCGAAGGGTCCTTGAGCAAGACACCGAACCCAAAATTCTTCCCAACGAGCACCTTGCATGGCAGCCACTGGTGCGGGAACGGGTGTGTGAATGGCTGAATGAGAGACTGTAACCACGGTAACGCGCTTTGTCCGCTGAGGTAGGAAGGCGCAGTCCATAAAATGGCCGCCATATAGAATACAACAACGACGCTGCACACGAAGAAAACATTTCTTTGGATGGTGTCTGAGCCTGATGTTTTTATTCAATTAAAGCTACATGAGACATCTCGGCACTTTGGCGGCCCCTCTGGTCGTGATAAATCGGCACTGCGTTTTAAGAACTACACTTCCCACAATCCCCCACTCACTCGCTGTAATGATGGGGGAAAAATATGATAACAAACGTGTGTGGAGCAGACTGGATTGGAAGATTGTAGCTACTTTAATTGACTTTCTGGAGAGATGGCTTCAATGCAGGTAAATACCGGCCTTCTTTCTTTTATGTGCATGTAGATAAATTTGTTTGTTGTCTTCCTGATATTGTGACACGCAAAACACGTCACTTCCGCTTCCACCACAAGATTTCCCGCCAGTGTACTAGCCAGTACACCGAAATACTAAAATAATAAATTCACATCTCATGCAGTCTCATGTCACGAAAACGATTTTGGGGGTCTTGCTAAGGCCAACTCAAACTAACAGCAAGTAAAGGTGAATATTGAACTATAAAAAAAAAGTTCTCTAATTGAGCTTTAAAACTCAGGAAATCCTCTTCCTCACCTTTCTCCTTCACCTGGAACACGTTCTCCGTGGTCCTGATGACGGCGCCGGCGCCCTGCGTGTCAGCAGCCGGATCCGCGCCGGACTTGGCCCGCAGCCTCCACAGCCTGATCAGGCAGTCCTGAGAGCAGCTGGCCAGACACAGCTCCCCTCCTGGGCAGGTCAGACACACAGACGCAACCACATCCAGAGTCTATTGACAGTAGTGGATCACTAGAAAGAATGACTGGATTAAAGTGACAGTTTTGAGAGTGGCTTATGCGTGGTCCGTGCGTTCGTGGTACTGTAGGTCTCACGTGCATTCCTGATTTAGTACTCAATCAATCAATCAATCAATCAAAGCTTTATTTGTATACGGTATTGGTACTGAGCCTAAACTGTAGAAAACAGGCGTTCGATATTTGAGAAAGGGCTCGACAACATATAACTGATCAGGTTAACCTGAAGAACATCTAATTGATTGAAACGCTGTTTGTTTAAATGAAGGTAGAGAGTGTTATACTTGAGTGGGGAGCCCTTTTTCAATCATGGATGGTCTATAACCATGTACAACTACCGTCATAACCAGCTCTTCTAGCGCCTGGTTAAAACGGCTGAAACGGAGCAAGCTGAATGCTTGTTGACGAGCCTCCACAGACAGGAATAGAAAAGAGCTGATCTGAGATCATTTTCGGTCAGACTGAAACAGGCGCTGCCGGGTTGCAACCAGGTTGAGTTAAAAAGATTCGCTCAGATCTCAGATCAGTGCTTTGATACACACCGGGAGCAGAGAGGAGAACAGAAATAAGGCCAGCGTGGGACACTTGACATGGCCACTTTTCACACACGCGCACGCACACACACACTCCCGCACGCACGCGCACGCGCACGTAGACGCGCACACACACACACACACACACACACACACACACACACACACACACACACACACACACACACACACACACACACACACACACACGCACATTCACACGCACATTCACACACACACACAGAGCTGTTGTCAGTATGTCCCTTCTTTCTCCGTGGCTGTTGTGCTCACCTACGGACGCCCACTCAAGTCCTCGAACCCAGTCCTCGTGTCCTTGCAAGGAGAGAGCTTTCTGGAGCTGAGAGGGACAAGGTCACAGAAGAAGCATCAATTGTAGCAAAAGATGGTTTTATATTTCAACAAAGATTTCGCCCTATTCTTTATTTGTATGAAAACTCTAACAAGGCTTGTGAGCCGATGGTATGAGGACTCCTGATCATTATTATACCATGTGGTTCCACCGTCATGTGACCATGATACTCACAAGCCTTGAACCTTGATACCTTGAGCCTTGAGCCTTGAAGCCTTGAACCATGGTACCATGTTACTCACAAGCCTTGAGCTAAACAAAACGTTCATTTTCGGACCCGTCCAAATGATCAATAAATGTTTTGGGGTAAAAACAATACTTTTATTCCGCTTTATTTCTAAAGGCTATGTGGATGTATTATCGTATTTTAAATGATTAGTCTACAATCATTGAAATATTGCCTATTGCACCTTAGGCTTTAATGTATGATATTTGACTCTGTCTTTGTTGGTCTTCAATAGAGGCGTGTCAGTTAAGCTCACCTGTCCGTTAGTTTGCACATACAGATGAACCCTGCAGTCGTCGCCCCCGCAGGCCAGGAGGGGAACTGCAACAAGTTTCATGGGGTTAGCACTAGGGCGGGGTATTGGCAAGGACCTCACCATATCACGATACATGCGTCACAATACGATTGTATCACGATGCGATACGATACAATATATATTGTGATACATTGCGATACTCTACATAATTTACTGAACATTTGAAAATAAGAGCTGAAAACACGACTCCGCCCCCGTTCCCTGGGGGGCGATCCCGAGGGCGGTGGGAACGTGATGGAAATTTAAATTCATCTAAAGCATGAATTATATATTGATGATCGAATTCTATCCTATTCTATCATTTTATATATCTATATGTATTCCCTGTCTTATTTTGTATATTTTCCTTGTGCAAAAAAAATAAAATTCTGAATCAAATGATTCAGAATCGATTCATGAATCCCAAAACCGATCTTTTATTTAATGAATGAATGAATAAATGAAGGAATGAATAGTTATTCGAAATTATTCAATGATTCATTCATTTTTGGAATCAGTATCGATATCCAGCCCTAGTATTGATGTGTTGCATCACTTGGCAGTCATGTAATTAAGGTTACAGCAAAAAAGAAAAAACGGTTTTAGTAACACTAACCGAATCGATATTGAATCGAATCGAGATAATCGATTCTGAACCTTGTGAATCGGAATCGAATCGATTCTTGAAATTCGAATCGATACCCAGCCCTAGATTTGACTGGCCAGCCCTGGTTAGCGCCCTGTCATGCCAGCACTTGTGACACACATCTGCATCCGCCTCACGCTCTTATTGTGAAAGGCAGGGACGGAACTCTGAAGAGGAGGAGGGGCCTGTGGAGAGGGAGAATGCGAGCGCGCAGGCGGTGGGGGGGGGGTGCCGTGGAAACGGCTTACCTCTGCTGCCTGGCAACAGCGTCAGTGAGACATCCATGGCGAAGCCGCTTGAAAACGGTATGGTATGGATACACTCCGCTGAGAATGTGAGGGGACAGGGGAACAAAACGCACAATTAGCCTTTATAACACGCAGTAAAATGGTCAATGGTAAATGGACTGCACTTTCCACCTTAGCGGCACTCAAAGCGCTTTACAATGGCCTCTCATTCACCCATTCACACACACATTCACACACCAATGGCGGTAGCTGCCATGCAAGGTGCCAACCTGCTCATTGGGAGCAATTTGGGGTTAGGTGTCTTGCTCAAGGACACTTCGACATGTGGACAGTCGGAGCTGGGATTCAAACCGCTGACCCTTCGATCATTGAACGACCCGCTCTACCAACTGAGCTACAGCCGCCCCAGTGTGGAATCTCTTCTGCCAAATGAATATGGAATTATGCCCACCCGAGCGCCAAATAAATATGGAAATATGCACAAAAATATGCACAAAAAAAAATCACTTGCTTCTATATTATACACTAGCATTACTAAATCAACAACCTCCAACCAAGTGATTTTATTAGAGCAAGCAGAGGTGAGATAGCTAATTTAGCTGTGTATCAAATGTGTCAACGGGTGACATTTATTCTCAGGGACCCAAGGGTATTTCACGAAAGACACAAGCATGAAAGACGCACTGGCACGAACTGACTGGCACAGTTAAGGCCTGGGCATCAGATACGGCTCCAGGAAGTCATCCAGCCCGCCCACACACACCCCCACACACATGGCCACACACACTCATCTCCATAACTGTCATATAACATCGGTGTTATATGTGAGAATCACATCCCTGGTAGTCCAGGGATCACTGACAATAAACTACATGAAACGGCTTCATCTTTGACCCGAGGTAATAAATAAATACATAATTAATCATGCCTGATTTTGATGGCATTACATATATCAAAAGCGGAGAGTTGGCAGTTCACAGACTCTTTGATAGCGATTTGTGTCGTGTGCCGCCTTCTCGGGAGTTGTATAAGCTTGAGCGCAGCGCCGACTGGGAATGAAAAATCACACCTGTCCCTGAGTGTCATATCGTATTAGCCCACGATAATAGCATTATGACAAACGGGAAACCGACAATCTTACACCAGCCACATCCTAGAACGAGCAGTAATCACGGGGCTAAGACAACCAGATCTCGATCAACGGTTGGATACTCAATCCGTTTTAAGTGAGCGGTCTGTCATTTTAGCGCTGTAGCTAAACACAGCTCACTGCAAAACCGGGGTACGTTTTGTCCCAGTTTCCCTGACACCATTAAGCCTGGTCTAGATCTCTCTAGATCAGCACTGTACAGAGGCTTGATGGCCTAAATGCAAGCCCTAACCCACACCCAGCCCTGGCTGACCTGTAACCCCGTCACTGAGCCACAGCCTGGCAGTGGAGTCGGAGGCGGAGGAGGCGATGAGGAGCTGGGAGTCGTCCAGGTGGATGGCGTCCACGGCACACACAGACCCGGTATGACCAGCACACTCCACTGACCGGGTAGACTGGGGAACAGGAGACCGTATAGGTAGGTGGGTGTGAGTAACCCTAATGAAGCATATAGGTTGAGTGTGTGTGTGTGTGTGTGTGTGTGTGTGTGTGTGTGTGTGTGTGTGTGTGTGTGTGTGTGTGTGTGTGTGTGTGTGTGCAGGGAGGGGGGTTCATAGGTCAGTAAATAGAGAGGCAGAGCCTCAAAATGATTACCTTTCCATCTCTAATCTCCCACAGAATAACGCGATTATCTGACCCTCCGGACACCAGGTGAGTTTCTGCATCTGTGACAGTCAACATGGCACAATTACAATGAGGGGATAGCACACCCGTGATTGGTCAGCCAGTCCATGTCTGAGCATCCATTGCTCAAGCAAACAAGGGCTTCAACTCACATAGTATGGAAGGCCTATATGCTGGGGTTGACTTGGACGTTGGAGGTGAGTAAAAATGTTCGCTCCTAAACAATTATGTTTTACAGCTCCAAGTCTTGTTCACAAACCCAAAAGAGCAGGAACTCTTTTCCAATTCAACCCCCTAGTTGTGGAAAAGGTGTTTTTGAACACTCACCACAGCCTCTGTGGACCCAGTGGACAGCATTCACCCTGCCGGTGTGCCCGTTCAGGACAGCCACAACACTCCTCTCCTGTAGACAACAAACAGTCAGAATGTATAATCGGTAACCCTTTTATAACGTGACGTTAAAGCAAGATGAGCTGATGAGCTGTCATAAATGACGCGTAGCTAGACATACGTTATATACGTATATATATAGATATACGTAGACATACGAGTAACGTTGGGATCTTGAAATCAAACTTTACCTGTGGCTCATAGAGGGCGACCGAGTGACATGTCCCGTACGCGATGAGCCCCCCACGACCCCAAGAAAGGACATGTGGGGTTCGGTTTGCACAACATGCAACATGGCATGTTTGGATCACGGGCGCCGCCATCTTTCTTCTGACTAGCCGTGTTGCAGTAAATACGGTTAGGTGGAAGGTGATGAAAGGTTCCACTTACACTGTGCATTTTGTCAGTTTATAAATGATGACAAACTCAAATCTATGAGCTCTCCGAGTGCAAATCCTGGGATATATATTATGAGTGGAAAATGACTTGCTTACAGAGAATGTAGATTCATTGAAACCCTCTGGTTGTATTATTAAAAGCTGCCCAGTAGATGGCGCACTACAATCACTGATTCAACTCCATGGATTCAATGAAAAACACATGAAAGTAGGTGATGATAGAGCACCATTGATCATTGTAAACTATAAACAGTACATTTAAGCTTTAAACCGAGGACTAATGGCAACTAATTACTTGATTACACAAATTGTAACATGAAACATGAATCCCCCAGAGTGCAAACGTTTGCACTGGGCGACAGATGTGCGACAGCAGCTGTACCACCTCAAGTCTGTCAAATTAAATTGAAATCACTTTTCTGTTCTCCAACTGGAATATAAGGAGACAAATTGTCAAACTAAATCCCCTTTGTGCTCTGCACTGAAGTGGAATGGCTCCCACACATGGCCACAGATTGATAGGTTTGCCTAGTATTTTTGTGTCTAGACGCTGAAATGACTGACCTCAGCTGAGCTGGAACGGCCCCTGAGGACATGTGGACTTTCAAAGGTTAAGGTGACAGTGTTGTCACAAGCGGTTTTGGGCCTCCCTCTTGACGGGATCACGAGGAGAAATCAGCTGTCGTCTGGAAACCCTTGAGATGTGATGGTTAACGACAACGCGGCTCGGGGAAGACTGATGGGCTCGAAGAAGGAGGAACGGGGGGAGAGAGGGAGGGAAAGAGACGAGGAATGGTGTGTGTTAGAGAGAGAGGGAGGGAGAGAGAGAGGAAGAGAGAGAGATGGAGGAAGGAAGGAGAGAGACAGACAGAGAGAGAGACAGACAGACAGAGAGGGGGGGGGGGGGGGGGCAACCCCAGAGGGCTTGGTATTTTGTGGCATCATTATCAACACCTCAGGAGAAAATAGCTCTCTCTCGCTCTCTCTCTCTGGAGCAGCGTCTCATGAATGTGTTTTTCTGGTTTTCTCTCTCTCTCTCTCTCTCTCTCTCTCTTCTCTCTTCTCTCTTATTGGTGAGTGCTACCATGCATCTTTGATGTCTTTTTTGATGGGGCTGTGGATGATTTGGGGGCTATAGGCAGCTTGGTGAAAGCTACAGTGCTGAGAAGTTGGCCTCCGTCCCCAAGATGACCTACCAGTGCTTAATTCATGGGTAATGCATCCTGTCTGGTGGGAAATGTCTATCAGAATGCCCTTCTAGCCATTATATTGTGCTTTAACCATGCGTAGTGCTAGCCTGACACTTCCCATTTCCTTTCACTTCATTATTCAGTCTGGAAGTGCGTCCACTGCAGCCGATTTCCAAGATGAGGCGTCGCCTCAGCGATTAGTTCATCCCCTAACCAATCACGTCGCACACTTTAATTCAAAGGATGCTGATTGGCGTGGTTGGAATTCCAACCGAGAGATCACTCTGGATGAGAGCCTTTTCCAGAACGTGTAGATGTAGAAAATTCAGGCTAGGGTGACTGGAGGCGCTACCCATGAATTAAGCATAATGGGTCGTAGGGCAGTGGTAGGGATGTAGGCCAACCTTTCAGTACTGTGTGTGACTGCTGCATGCCCTCTGACTAAACACGAGCAGCGTGAGCAGAAACAAAAGGAAGACTTTCATTGGGTTGCAGTGCTGGGTTGACTCTCTGATCCGTTAACTACGGCATCAGCAAGCTAGAAGCTTCCCGGTCTGTCTGCCTCGTCTGATCTGGCCAGCGGGAGATGAGACGCTTCCTGCATCTGAAAATGTTAGCATCATTATTTGCTACTACAGCCCTGGACAGATTGGGAAAGCCATACGGACATGGCACAGACAGACAGACAGACAGACAGACAGACAGACAGACAGACAGACAGACAGACAGACACCATAGGGACATGGCACAGACAGACAGACAGACAGACAGACAGACAGACAGACAGACACCATAGGGACATGGCACAGACAGACAGACAGACAGACAGACAGACAGACAGACAGACAGACACCATAGGGACATGGCACAGACAGACAGACAGACAGACAGACAGACAGACAGACAGACAGACAGACAGACAGACAGACAGACAGACCGACACCATAGGGACCCATACCCAGCCCTGGACAGATTGGGAAAGCCGATCCAGGCTCATCACAGTGTCTAAAAGAGGTCAAATCCCCTGCCATCGCCACAGTGGAAACATCAACCGCTCTGTGTATGACGTGTGTGTTTGTGTGTGTGTGTGTATGTGCGTGCGTGTGCGTTGGATGGCCTGTCTGTGCGCTAATGAGCGGGTGTGGGGTTTAAGTGTCGGCCGCTATATGTAACGGAATGGCAGGCAGCAGCCTCCGTCCGCGTGGTCTTCTGACTCGGCTTGTTTTTGTTTACATGCGATTAAAAATGAGCCTGGCTTCCTCTGCCTCTGTCTGCCAGCATGGCACTCATGGTATAGAGACATGGACCAGACATGGACCAGACATGGACCAGACATGGACCAGACATGGACCAGACATGGACCAGACATGGACCGCAGACAGACAGACAGACAGACAGACAGACAGACAGACAGACAGACAGACAGACAGACAGACAGACAGACTGACAGACAGACAGACACCTTAGGGACATGGCACAGACAGACAGACAGACAGACAGACAGACAGACAGACAGACAGACAGACAGACAGACAGACAGACAGACAGACAGACAGACAGACAGACAGGCAGACAGACAGACAGGCAGACAGACAGACACCAGGGACACCAGAAGGGAGTGCTTTGTCAGCATTCCAGATAGACTTTCTTGCAGTTGTAAATGTTAAGCTGCTCAGGTCAGCACATTCATATATTGACGTGCTTCAGATACAACTCACCCTTTTCAGCGACCTCGTCTTCCTCACAAATACTCGTCCCAA
>NC_140254.1:19183700-19186200 GCF_949987555.1 Borostomias antarcticus | reverse complement strand
GGCTCCTTCACTCCAGGGTTGTTTACGTCGCGGTCGCCACATGTTCGAGGGTTGACATTAGATTCCGTCCAACTTTGGAACAAACTGGGGTATTGAAGTGCCTAACCTAGGCTATATGCGTGGAAATGCACTTGAATGGTCAAATCCAATGGCCTCGCATTTCGATTGTCATCGCGCATGGAATGAGCCGGTGTCCAACCATAAAGCAGACATCAATTTGCTGTTTGTTTCAACTATAAATATTGTTTTAATTATGTCTCAAGTAAGAAGATATCCTAGATTTCCACAACAGCGTTGACCCCACCCCTTCATTAGACAGATCCACGCACGTGTTTTGTTTGTTCAATAATAAACATGAAGAAAGGCGTAGGCCTAATCCTGGATTGGCCTACCCATCTATTCAACAAGTTTCTCATTCCTACATACCCATTAAAACAATGCCCCCTTTTTGAAATTAAAGGATTTTGGGCAATTTCTTGTATTATTCTATTAGCTTTCAGGTTTCCCAGCAAGCATTCTCCACATTGCATTGAACTAATATCATTACCACATCCAGGACAAATAAACACAATTGAGTTATCTCTGAAATGGCCTCTGTTTAAGTGTTCATAAGGCAGCTGATTGTTTATGACTACTTCGGCTTCGAGTCCAGCCAGTCACGTGGAAGATGGAATGGTTCGGTTGCATCACTTTACATTGGGGGGGGGGGGGACTCTCACTGTATGCTAATGTCCACTTGTTGAAGAACTGGCTGAGGGTGACAGACCCCCCCCCCCCCCTATTCACTGAAACTAGAGAAGAGGGAGAGAGAGAAGGTCAACAGAGCTCATACAGAGATCTCTGTCACCCCCCGAGAGCAGTGAAAGCTTGGTTCCTCCTCCCACCCGGACTGGCTCATTAGGATGTTAAGTCATGTCATCCTTATAGAATGGACACCCCCACCTCCCCAGAAGAGGGGGGCTTGGTGTCCTTTCACTTATTCACCTGGCACTAGCTGGGCCGACTTTGGTCACACACATAATATGACACTGACACAAATTGCTATGATAATACTATAACAAAAAAACTTACAAAAATTCTGCTTCAGGCCATGGTCAGTGTAAAATAGATAATGTTATGTGTCATACTGTAAGTTCACAGCCAATCACATGATGAATGCACTCAGGAAATATGAAGGCCATAGAACTGTATCTGACAATAGAAGAACCCTCTGACGTTTCCTCACAGAACCCTTTTCAGGTTGGTAAGGTTCAACATAGAACCCTTTTCAGGCTAGAAAGAACCCTTCAGGGTTCCAAACGGCACCAAACAACCCTACGGCTCTCTTTGGAATTGTAGGGTTCTGTATGGAAACTTATTTCAGAGGGTTCATCTACTTTTACGGTTCTATTATAATACCCTTTATTAAAGAGTGTATTATCTTTCAGCTGATGCTTTCCTACAGACGAATAACCATATAAGTTACATTTACATATACAGGTGTGTTACTGTTTCGTCACCTCCGTGTCTTCTGACTTTTACATCAGAAGAGGGTTAAATGCAAGGCTCTACATAGAAGACATTGTGTACTTGCACGTGTCTGCTGTGGATGTCGTAGCATGTCCGTAGAATGTCCTCTCTCCTATGATGCTTTTTTAGCCTCTCTTACTCTGAAATGTAATTTAATGTAATGTATTGCTTTATAAATGTTCTTAGCCAGTAGACAAACATACTCCTGGAGCTTGCTCGATCGCCTTGTTGAGAGGGGTCAGGGAAGAATTTTTACAGCTCACTTATCTGGCCCCCGGGTAATTACTGTTTTTTTGCTTCCCTCTGGAATATGTAGAGAGTGGGTCGTATGCCCACCTCCCTTGTTCTCTGTAAAGCGCATTGTGTTGCCTCTGGGTATGAAATGCGCTATACAAATAAAGCTTTGATTGATTGATTGATTGATTGCACGTGATGTATATCATTCACACAAAATATGATTAGGATGGTCTGTATATCTGTTACTGATCAAGCTCTCCCCAAAATATCCCAACGGACATATATGGTTATTCGTCTATAGGCCTCAATTGTCATTAATGTTTCCACAATAGATCTGTTCTTGCTGGTGCGCCATTTTAAATTTCCCCTAATTGCATTTTCCCATCATTTTGATTCCACATACATTGTTCTTCACTGTCTCCTGACAACAGGACTAGAAATTCAGAATATTTTGGTGCATGTTGCTGTATTAATAATGCTAAGTTCTCTGATGGCATGTTGCAGTGATGCTGTTTACATTCTCTGAAGGCATGTTGCTGTAATGCTGTGGTTCTCTGAAGGCATGTTGCTGTAATGCTGTGGTTCTCTGAAGCCATGTTGCTATAATGCTGTGGTTCTCTGAAGCCATGTTGCTGTAATGCTGTGGTTCTCTGAAGGCATGTTGCTATAATGCTGTGGTTCTCTGAAGCCATGTTGCTATAATGCTGTGGTTCTCTGAGGGCATGTTGCTGTAATGCTGTGGTTCTCTGAAGCC
>NC_140254.1:19156200-19178700 GCF_949987555.1 Borostomias antarcticus | reverse complement strand
TGAGTTAGTAGCAAGAAAGGGATCAATATCTGTGATTTGGGAGCATTTTGGTTATTATATATTAATATTATATTAATCGCAATTATCAATCGCAATTACCATTTTGAAGCAAATAATCACAATTATTATTTTTTGTCATAATCGTGCAGCCCTAATACACACACACACACACACACACACACACACACACACTCTCCCTTCCTCCATGACCACAGCTCCCCCTCTGCCCTGCCCCTAGCTCTCTCCTCACTCCATCCATCATGGGAGTCATTACCCATCGCTGTCTTTTTAAGCAGCGATAAAAGGGTCGCTCCGTCACGTCCATCTGTCAACCTCTCCGATACACGGCACAGTGAGAGTCCGCTGAATCCCACACGACACTTCGGTGTGTGTGTGTGTGTGTGTGTGTGTGTGTGTGTGTGTGTGTGTGTGATGACGCCCAGAGAGGGTCTCTGGTAAACTACAGGCCAGTGATTATCAGGAAGAGAGCAAACTGCCTCCGACTATGAGAGATGATAGCGCTTGCGTCCGCTCGATCAGCATTCAGTAATCGTCCTCGGCTTTGTTCACGTCGTTGTTATGTGGCTCACACACGCCAAAAGTCTGGTCATCATTCATCGCTCAAAGACGCCTCTCCGCCAAAAATGACAGTATTTAGATTGCTTGGTGACTTTCTGTACAATCCAATCTGAAGGTACGTTAAAGAGATAGATTAAACTGTCTTGATGAATGTCTTGAAATATCTTGATGTCTTGAAAATGGTCAAATGTGATTTATTGTTTTTTTGGGGGCGAACTGTCCCTTTTAAGCAGCAGGGTTTCTTGAGGGTCAGGGGTCAGCCTGGCGTGTAGCCAGCGGAGCAGGCGGTGTTTACGTGTTCCTGTCACGCTGGTATGAGATCCGTCAGCAGGCAGACAGGAAGCGATCTCTTACCCCCACCACACACACACACACACACGCATGCACACACACCCCTGTGTACAATGTCTGTAACTCATAGCCTGATCAGTGGGGGCCAGGCCTGGGTCAGTTGTAGTTCAGCTCAGCTCAGCTCAGCTCAGCTCAGGCGGCTGTAGCTCAGTTGGTAGAGCGGGTCGTTCAATGATCGAAGGGTCGGTGGTTCTAATCCCAGCTCCGACTGTCCACATGTCGAAGTGTCCTTGAGCAAGACACCTAACCCCAAATTGCTCCCTTAGCAAGGTTAGCACCTTGCATGGCAGCTGCCGCCATCGGTGTGTGAATGTGTGTGTGAATGGGTGAATGAGAGGCCATTGTAAAGCGCTTTGAGTGTCGCTAAGGTGGAAAAGCGCTATATAAGTGCAGTCCATTTACCATTTGTGAATACTGTCCTGATACTTAGGGTGAACTTGATTTTGGTTAACCGTGAAGTGAAACCAATGGAACAATCTCCAACGAGCGAATTCTGAGGTAAACCGAACCCTCTTCACCCCGGCCGGTCGCTGTCGTCCGTCATAACGATGATCATTCTGATCGTTAAAACTGCTCGTTAGTAAGTCTGTGCTTCTACGACTCACCTCGGCACAGAGTACATCTTCAGGCTCTTTACCCACGTGTTAATTGCTTTCTCCGAGGCGCCTGCAACAACCTCCCCGCTCTGGTAGAGCTCTGTAACGAGCTGACGTCCGACGTGATGGAACAGAGGGAAGGTGAAGGAGGAAAACATCACGTCTAGAAGAGCTCCATGCCTCCCACACCTCTCTCTCTCTCCCTCTCTCTCTCTCCCCCTCTCTCTCTCTCTCTCTCTCTATTCTCTCTCTCTCTCTCTCTCGCCCCCTCTCTCTCTCTCTCTCTCTCCCCCTCTCTCTCTCTCTCTCTCTCTCTCTCTCTATTCTCTCTCTCTCTCTCTCTCTCTCGCCCCCTCTCTCTCTCTCTCTCTCTCTCCCCCTCTCTCTCTCTCTCTCTCTCTCTCTCTCTCTCCCCCTGTCTCTCTCTCTCTCTTTCTCTCTCTCTCTCTCTCTCTCTCTCTTCACATTTACAGTCTAAATCTATCTGGTTGCCCCGTTTTTTAATTCGTAAATGTCCCTTCAAAATAAAAGTTTTTCCGGCTTTTATGGCCTTTAAGAGTCTCAGGTCTTAGTAGTCTTAACAAAGCAGGCGAGAAAGTGCCTGTGGGTATTTTTGGACTTGGACTTGTAGCAGGGTTGATCTGTTAGACAGGGCTGGCCGCAGGATAGCCAGACCCAGGGACCCATCCTCACTCCACAATTCACAGAGAAGAACGATAGTGGGCAATTTTAAGGATGGGTTGCCAGGTTGGCAGCAGGCACGGCTACAGCGCCACGGGGTGGTCCGACACTCGGGACGTGGACTTGAAAAGGTAGCCCTGGGCTGGCGTGGCCTTTCGGCCGGCGAGTTCTGTCTCTTTTCAATCGCTTTCTTTCTCTGTGTCATCTGCTCTCTGCCATCTCTCCCTGTCTCTCTCCATCTGCCTCTCTCTCCCTCTCCCCATCTCTCCCTCTCCCCGTCTCTCTCTCCCTCTCCCCCGTCTCTCTTCTGAGAACCCAGTGCCCTGGTATCGTCTCATTCATTATACAGTCATATTGAAAGCCTAGCCAGAGGCTACAGGTAGATATCTGAGCTTAACCTCTGACCTGGATTCACTCTCCGACTCCTACTCTTTCACTTTTAGTCCCGGGCCCCATTTGAATTTATTCCTTCCCTCCTTTCCTTTTGCTTCATCCTTCCTTCCTTCCTCCCTCCCTCCTCCTTGAATAAATCTCCGTTCTAACATGATTGGATGGCCATGGGTGAAAGCAAATACTGTTGACAATATAGCCTTACCCGCTGAGTGATTTCGCAAAGGAAGGGAGGAGGGAAGGTTGCATTTCCAGAGTATTCGCTCAAAGCCTAAAGAGGAAACCGAGACTTAATACCTCTTCTCACACTCCCATTGTAAAGATCTAGGGTGGGAACATAATGTGACTGGCTCGCCCGCGTTCACCTCCCCCTTCTTCCCATGACATTGAAGACAGGAATGAAAAGGATAGGTGTATTCTGATGATCTTTGTCTATCTGCTGTCACATTATCTCTTTTGGAAACATTGTTGACTTGATAGAAACCCACACACTGGACAGGATCTTGGCTCTAACATAGGGGAGAGAGTTAGGGAGTCAGCATTTGATGCTGATAAGATTTCACTGTAATACAGTATTTTCATGTTGGAAAAGAGTAGTGTAGTGAATAGCTTTTACAGCAGTCATTTCTCATCCAGTATTCTGAGGTGTTAAGCGTCTGAGCTAAGAGGACGACGGTCTGTCCCAAGCCTTTGAAAGGCCAGTCTTCCGGAGATGGAGACATGCAGGCTGACCTAGCATCGGATCACATTTCAGCTGCACAGTGGCCCCACAACAACAGCGTCAATTCTCTTTACACCCCCCCCCCCCCCCCCCCCGTGTAGACCGATCCGTGGTTCCTGTAGTGTTTTCATTCCAAAAAGCAGCTTCTCCGGGGAGGTAACTGGTTCCATCAGTCTGGTTGTGCTCCGTCGGGACCGCCAGGTGTAGCGCCCGGCGCCCGGCTCGGTCAGCGTGGGAGTTGGGCGGCAACGCTCGCTGGGCTGCTCTCGCGCTCCGCTCTCAAAATCCATGCGCTCCGCTCACCGCTTCGGAAAAAAAAAGAGAAAAGGCTACGTTGTATTTTTTGCCGCGTCTACATTTTAGCTTTAACACAAAACGGCAACAACAAAAAAACAAGCCAGCTCAAACTTTTAAGGTTGTTTCTTAAATTCGTGGTGTGAGCGGGAGAGAAGGGCAGCGCTCCGGCTTCGTTCAAGATCCACCTGCTCCGCTCGCCCCCAGCAAACACACAACGTCAGGGGAACGTTCAGATCATGTCTTAATAACGTCCGTCGGTCCAGAACCCCGTTTGTACGTCTGCTGGACCCCTCAATATTCAAACGTCTGGCTGGGACCCCTCTAAGACGTCTGTGGACGTGCAAAATGGGTTCAATATCTGAACGTAAAAAAAACAACATTCATTCTGGCTCCTAATTGGATGTCTTTCGACGTCCGAAAAAGACAGAAAAGACATCTAAAAGACGTCTTTTAGACGTGTCTTTGCTCAGTGGGTCTGCTCGCATGGTTTGGTACCGTCGAAGCTAGGCTAACTCTATAACTATTTTTTGGCATTTTAAGCACTAAGATGAAGCTAACTCCAATTGCCACCGAAGGAGCTAGCTATAATATGTGGCACCAACATGAGAATGTTTGTGTACAGTACTGCTGTTTTCCTGAGCTAACCCGTCTTGACCTCTGACCTCTGCTCTATCTTCCTCTTCCAGTGAACGCAGGGCAACAAAGTAACATCGCACTTAGCTGCTCACTTTGTGAGAACATATTTGAGCAGGTTTATTTGGTATTTTCCACGGTTCATTTGGTATTTCTGTCCAGTGCCATGGCTACAGGTTTTAACTGGATCTGCATTCCTCTCTTAAGCGTGAGTCGATGACGGTTTCTTGAGTACGGGGGGCAGAGAGGGGGCAGAGGAGGGGCAGAGGGGGATAGAGGGGGGGCAGAGGAGGGGCAGAGGAGGGGGATAGAGGGGGGGCAGAGGAGGGGCAGAGGGGGGGGAGTACAGGGGGCAGAGAGGGGGCAGAGGAGGGGCAGAGGGGGGGCAGAGGAGGGGCAGAGAAGGGGCAGAGAGACCGGCGCAGGAGCTCCGGTCAGCTGGGACATTGTGTTATTTTTTTTATTTTTTTTCACGGCCAGTCACTATTTCCTTCTGGGTGGCCGGAGCCAAAGACTGACAGCTGGCGCTGAGCGAGAGTGACCCTGCCGAGCCACCGACTGTGACACTGCCAGGCCTATTAATAAGTTAAAGTCACTCTCCCACCTTCTATAAATACACAGGGTTCACGCTGTCGTAGAGGAAAGAGCACAACCGTTGTCGAAAGGGCTTTGTGTGTTGTTTGAGCTATGAACTGTAAGGGAACGAACGGCCAATGTTAAAATGTTAGTGGAGTCAGGTTGGAATAATATACGATGGCTATTTGATACAGGCATTTCTGCCTCACTTCATAAATCTGTGGTTAAGTTGATTCAGTGTGTATACACTGGGCCTCCTGGCAGGCTGCAGATCAGCCCTGCAGGAAATGTGGGTTCTTAAAACAGGTAAGAACATGGGTGTGTGTTATGTAGTGGAAGCAGGTACCCTTTCTCCTGTGTGTGTGTGTGCGTGCGTGCGTGGGTGTTTGTACCCAATGTATGATGTGTGTGTGCGTGCGTGCGTGTTTGTACCATATGTATGACATATATGTGTATGTACTGCATGTATGTGTATGTATAGACATATGTGTGTATATGTACTGTATGCATGTGTATATATAGACATTATGTGTGTGTGCATGTACTGTATGCATGTGTATATATATACATATTGTGTGTGTGTGTGTGTGTGTGTGTGTGTGTGCATGTACTGTATGCATGTGTATATATTGACATATGTGTGTGTGTGTGCATGTACTGTATGCATGTGTATATATAGACATATTGTGTGTGTGTGTGTGTGTGTGTGTGTGTGCATGTACTGTATGCATGTGTATATGTAGACATTGTGTGTGTGTGTGTGTGTGCATGTACTGTATGCATGTGTATATATAGACATATTGTGTGTGTGTGTGTGTGTGTGTGCATGTACTGTATGCATGTATATATATAGACAAATTGTGTGTGTGTGTGTGTGCATGTACTGTATGCATGTGTATATATAGACCTATTGTGTGTGTGTGTGCGTGCATGTACTGTATGCATGTGTATATATAGACATATTGTGTGTGTGTGTGTGTGTGTGTGTGTGACGAGACATTCTTCAGATGAAAGGAAGGGGGCCTACATGCCTCCACCCAGGACTCGTGTTTCCAGCCTCCAGTGAGAGTGTGTGTGTGAGTGTGTGTGTGTGTGTGTGTGTGTGTGTGTGTGTGTGTGTGTGTGTGTGTGTGTGTGTGTGTCGCGTCTCATACCTCTGTGCAAGTGTCTGTACACACTGAGCAGCCGTCTCCATCAGGGTCAAAGGGCAAAGTCCCTAAGTGCGAGCCCCTGGACACACACCAGCCTGCCTGCTACGCGTGAGTTGGTGTCGGACTCATTTCCCCCTCGGGGTTTGAACTTGGCCTGTCCCCCCATCAATCAGTCATCTGCTCCTCCCGTAGAGCTTCTGGGTTTTCATCTTTGTGATGATGCCGATTTCAAAGTGATGAATCGCTTTTCAGTGTTCTTTTCTTCCCAAATGGGCGCCATTAAGGCGTGAAACCGCTCTTTCAGAAGTCTTTCTCTTTGTTGTTTTGCAGTGAGCCCCGCCCCCCCCCCCCCCAACTCGCCCTCACGATAGTACATGTAGCCACGGAGATTTTTTTTCCACACCTTTCATTTTCATTTTTCAATTTTATTTGTAAGGGACCATGTGCAATTAAAACATAAATGTAAAAACATTTGATGCATCGCACCAGAGTTAGCCTTAGGCTAATTTGCGTCTGCAGTCCCTGTAAACAGGTAACAGATAAAAACAACAAACATAATAAGTAAACAAAGTACAATACAGATGACATAGCATTACATTAAGACACTCACTCTTTCACATTCATCAGTCATAGCAGCACGTCCAGTCACACAACCACACTCATTCACAAACCCACCTAACTGATTAGTGATTGCAGTGTTGAGTAGATTTAAGTTGACTTTTTAGGTTGGTTTTAAAGCTGCCAAAAGAACCACTAATCTTTATGTCATCAGTAATGGCATTCCATTGTGTACTGGCTTTAATGGAGAAAGCTACTTGCCCAAAAGCTGAGCGGCGAAATCAATCAATCAATCAAAGCTTTATTTGTATAGCGCATTTCATACCCAGAGGCAACACAATGCGCTTTACAGAGAACAAGGGAGGTGGGCATACGACCCACTCTCTACATATTCCAGAGGGAAGCAAAAAAACAGTAATCACCCGGGGGCCAGATAAGTGAGCTTAAAAAATTCTTCCCTGACCCTCTCAACAAGGCGATCGAGCAAGCTCCAGGAGTATGTTTGCCCAAAAGCTGAGCAGCGAAAGGGTACAGATGTCATGTACAGAGACCTGACGTCTCATCTTCCATCTCTTTTCACCTGGAAGGGCAGGGAGACCGTGGTGACGGCGCGAGCGTGAGGAAACCCCTGGTGCCTCGTGAAGATAACCTCAGTTCACTCTCAGACTGCCCCTCGGGTGAAACAGGGCAAAGAGCCTTTCATGTCACACTCCCTGCCTTTATCCGACCTCCACCTCGTCGGCCTCTCGGTGACTAAACCCGACCTCAACTCCTTTGGTTTCGCCCCCCCGGCTGTTCGGCGAACGCAAACCTCACGACGCTTAGCATTTAGACACGTGTGGCTTTTCACCGCGTGTTAGGTGAGACGCGCCTCGCCAGAGAGAGACCGCAGTGGTTACCGCAGCACTTGAACAAATCAGGCTCGCGGCGGGGGGGGGGGGGGGGGTGGGGAGCCTTCTCAGCATCGGGTCAACCCTACTTTCACTCACTGTTTACCTCTCGGGGGGGGTGTCTGGCCATAATTACCAGTCACGGAGAAGACCGATGGAATGTTTTGTGCGGTCGACTTGGTGAGGTATGGAGGATTATGCCGTAATAGGGCTCACATAATTGCACATAATTACCTGGTGTACAGACGAAGCGCCGGGTGATGGCTATGAAAAGTAACAGGGAGCTTCGAGGGGCGACGGTTTGTTGTTTTGGATTCCGAGGTGGTTTAGCAACCTCGGGGGGGGGGGGGGGGGGCCTCTTGCATTCCAGACCGCAGAGCTACCAGAGTTAATCATTCACGGAAAGGATTTTTTTTCCCCCTTTTTTTCCTGAACAAAATGGTTCATTCTTGGGTCTGTATGTGTGTTTGTGAGACGTTGAGGCATTGATTCTGTCTTGTGTCTTGTCCCTGTGGTGGTGATGAACCAACACCAATCCATCGCTGACGGAGACCTTGCCTTCCAATCATCTCTCTCTTCCCTGGAGGTCGTACTTGCGCGCCTTTATTTAAAGGATTAACATGGTGGTTCAATATAACACTTTCCAGGTATCTTTAGGCAACAACAAAACACATGTGTTTAACTATTTCATAATTCATCCATACAAATTCTTTTAAAACATGTTTTTAGAGGTCTGAATCTGCCACTCAAAAAGTTCACTCACTCAAAACTGGGCGTGATTATTAACAACTGATTGACAGTTCTCTGAGCAAATGACCAACTGGAATCATTCTGATTGACAGGCGTGTGCCCCGTTACCATAGCTACCACCGCTCCGAGCTAGACAACACGAGCTAGATCGCACAACAGCCAGATCAATAGCCATTTTTCTAGCTGCTTACCAGGGGCATTTACAAAGTCCTTAATATTATATTAACCCCCAAAAATTATAAAGATACACGCTACCTAACAGGCCGTATCCTCGAATTTGCATTAGGCCTATTTGGGAAAAGTACGATAAAAGTATAACGACGACACGTCTCCCCCACGACACAGAGGAAAAAGCACCCTGCAGCCGGCCACGCAAGCTTGGAGGCTTGGGCTATTAGACTAACATTATAGCTTTCAGCCAGCTACGAACAGTACCTATTTAGTCAAATAATTGCAATTGTGGGTCTTGCCAGAAGACAGATCATTTGCGCTGTGAAACCGACATAACATCCGCATTGTTCACCAGTCTAACGTTATTTATCTTAGTAGGTGTCCAACAAAGCCAGTTGAACACTGAAACGTTACTGTTCTGGGTTCAACATCTGTCAGTTGTGGTGATATAAAGGAATCGAGCGGAATACCACTGCAATAACTGATTATTGGTCAGATCAATTAAATCATTATAGCTCATTTCACATACAAAGGCAACACAATACATTTTGCAGAAAGGGGCTGGGGATGTAGCCTACATAGGCTAGCCTACTGATCCTACTAATATGTGGCAGACTGCATGCGTAGCGCAGCGATTCAACATAATGGATGAGTTTGGAGACAGAGGGCCGTGCACCACGACTCCGTGAGCGCAGCGGTCAAGGGGTATAGCCTACTCCGGAGTCTGGAGACTAACAGGTCATGCAGTCAATAGATCTCGTTTTGAATGTTATTGTAATGCCCTCTGGTTCTAATAGAATATCGCTACTGGAGCTGTTTAATCCCAAAATGCGCAATGCTTCCTGAAGTTGGGTCGGATCGAGGTGCTGGGATGATCAACATTATGTGGAGCAGATGCCACAGTGATGATAAGCCTTACACAACTTTCAGAATGTTTTGCAGAATTACAATTATTTGGAGTTGTAAATTATGAAAGGAACATAACTTGACTTAATATCTTCACCTCCACCCACCCTGAAATGAAGTCATAATTTTAGCACAGTAGCCTCTATGCGCATCACAACGCTGCAATACAAGACCTTAGGACAAACGATTCAGTACACAGCAGGTGTGTTTGATCAAGTTAAGATCTCAATGTGAGAATAAATAAATGACAAAAACCCGCACGGGTAGGACTACGTCTTTATTTTCCGAGGTAATTGTTGCGCATACAACATGACATTAAATTAAGACATAGGCTACTTTCTCATAAAACAGGGCGGTGTTGTAACATTTATAATATCATTAGGTGACATTGGCTGCAACCTGTCCTCCAGGACCTGCACACCTCCAGAGCCCTGAAGAGACCTGGACCTCCTGAGTCCCAGTATTGGAAATGTAGTGATCTGGCTACAAGAAAAGGGGGCAAATTATAAAAGCGATTAGTAATAGCATCGTTATTTTGCATATGCAAAACAGCATAAATTACAACAATAGGCTATTTATCAGTAAGTCTACATTATATCGAATTAAGTTTGAGCGAGAGATAATCGGGAGATTCTTGTGGAGACAAACTGACTTATATCCAACTTTGACTTGGATAACTATTGGCCTATACAACAAAGCACGCTCACAACAGTTATGGTAGGCTATCGCTTCGGAAACCTTACAGCAGTTTGCACCTGGTGCAAGTAGATTTTATGCCAGGGAAGAGTACAGTATGGTGCACTGTGTTTATGCCAGGGAAGAGTACAGTATGGTGCACTGTGTTTATGCCAGGGAAGAGTACAGTATGGTGCACTGTGTTTATGCCAGGGAAGAGTACAGTATGGTGCGCTGTGTTTCTGCCATTGCACTGGAGGGCTAACGTTACCAAAAGCAAATGCATTGAGAGCTAACGTTAGCATGCTAGGATAATTAACACAGCTAGCTGACATTCCAAACATTAGGCTAGCTAACGTCAACATGCTGGATAAAGACAAATAGCTAGCTGGATCAGACAGCTTTTTAAAAACTGTTGCCAATTACAGCTAACGTTATGGTTCGTTTATCTAACAGTAGCTAGGTTGGCTACTCAGACACGGAGATCATGGTGAAAACTTCCCAATATGTATGACAACCACAAATACAATTAGGCCTATAAAACGTACAAATTATATAAAATTAAGAGACTGCAACTATTCAATTATTCTCAAGATGAGAAAGGGTTCAGAGCTGCCTTACCATGTTGGATAGATGGTGAAACGGCGCAGACAGCAGGTGCGGGAGCCAGACAGGTTTCTGTTGGAGGCGGTGCAGGGGAGTGGAGGCGGGATTTTCAAACTTTAGGGTGACGCCAAGAATGGGAAAAACGTCACGAATTCGGAGTATTTTTACCCCGAGTCAAATTGGACTGAAAATGTTACGCTTCCAGTTTCTCAAAAACGACAAAACGGATATATTTAATGTTTTTATTGTGTTTCTTCAATGTCCTATTGTGCAAATAGCACGTTCAAACTCAAAAAAAGTGAAAATCACCATGTTAATCCTTTAAGCATAGGGCAGGTATAAGAGCTCATCCATACATCACTGAAAACCTAGAGATAAACGTATGTGGAAGTGGATACGATCAGACTAAAGATAGGAGTGTTTAGACACTGGTGAGAATCACACTTGGGTCGGGTGATTCGAATCTGGTGTTCTAACCACCTGGACCCCCCCCCCGCCACCCCCCCCAAGTCCCAGTTCAGATCTGCCATTTCCTTCAGATGCAGACTTTGGTGTGTCCAAAGTCACCTCCTGCATGGCCTGGTTCCAATCAGATGTGATATTCAGGCACTTGGCGAATCCACCTCATCTGACACAATGTTGATGATGATGAAAAGTCATGACGTGTTAATTGGCTGTGATTGCCAGAAGGTTGCGTCTGAACACAGCGGTGGTGATAACGGGTCTGGGGTAGAACCTGAGACAGGTCTGGGGTAGAACCTGAGACGGGTCTGGGGTAGAACCTGAGACAGGTCTGGGGTAGAACCTGAGACAGGTCTGGGGTAGAACCTGAGACAGGTCTGCGGTAGAACCTGAGACAGGTCTGGGGTAGAACCTGAGACAGGTCTGGAGTAGAACCTGAGACAGGTCTGGGGTAGAACCTGAGACAGGTCTGGGGTAGAACCTGAGACAGGTCTGGGGTAGAACCTGAGACGGGTAGAACCTGAGACAGGTCTGGGGTAGAACCTGAGACGGGTCTGGGGTAGAACCTGAGACGGGTAGAACCTGAGACAGGTCTGGGGTAGAACCTGAGACAGGTCTGGGGTAGAACCTGAGACAGGTCTGGGGTAGAACCTGAGACAGGTCTGCGGTAGAACCTGAGACAGGTCTGCGGTAGAACCTGAGACAGGTCTGGGGTAGAACCTGAGACAGGTCTGGGGTAGAACCTGAGACAGGTCTGGGGTAGAACCTGAGACAGAGAGAAGGGGAACCGAGGAAGAGAAGTCATCAATGGGGGCGGCTGTAGCTCAGTTGGTAGAGTGGGTCGTTCAGTGATCGAAGGGTCAGCGGTTCGAATCCCAGCTCCGACTGTCCACATGTCGAAGTGTCCTTGAGCAAGACACCTAACCCCAATTTGCTCCAAATGAGCAGGTTAGCACCTTGCACGGCAGCTACCGCCATTGGTGTGTGAATGTGTGTGTGAATGGGTGAATGAGAGGCCATTGTAAAGCGTTTTGAGTGCCGCTAAGGTGGAAAAGCGCTATATAAGTGCAGTCCATTTACCATTGACCATTTATCAATCGCCGGGCGTCGCAGCCTGTGCGTTCCTCTCTGATAGAGACGGCAGAGTACGACGAGGCCTCGTCAGGAAGAGGCAGACGGGAGAGAACGACGAGGCCTCGTCAGGAAGAGGCAGACGGGAGAGAACGACGAGGCCTCGTCAGGAAGAGGCAGACGGGAGAGTACGACGAGGCCTCGTCAGGAAGAGGCAGACGGGAGAGAACGACGAGGCCTCGTCAGGAAGAGGCAGACGGGAGAGAACGACGAGGCCTCGTCAGGAAGAGGCAGACGGGAGAGAACGACGAGGCCTCGTCAGGAAGAGGCAGACGGGAGAGAACGACGAGGCCTCGTCAGGAAGAGGCAGACGGGAGAGAACGACGAGGCCTCGTCAGGAAGAGGCAGACGGGAGAGAACGACGAGGCCTCGTCAGGAAGAGCGCTCTGCCTCCTCAAAGTCTCTTGTGTCTGGTTCCCTCCAGGTATGGGGAGAGTCAGAGTTTGCAGAGGAGTCAGGTCACATTACAAAAGACCAGGCCCATTCCCCACCCCTCTCAGTGTGTTGACTGACCGCTCTGTAAAGAAATGATTGTTACCACAAAGACCATACAATTAAACACCCAGATAGCAAGCGGATGTGTAATAATTCTGGGCCATATATAGGCCGGAACTAAGCCACAAGGGCCAGATCTGGCCTGTATATGGCCCAGATCCGCTTGCTATCTGGGCAAAACATCATACACCTACAAAATAAGTGTTTTTTATATACTGTACATGCAAACATATATACTTTGTTACTTTTTATATAAGTTCTGATTTTTTACTAATGACATTTAATGACGTTGCTGCGAAGGAGTTGGGACAGAAGTTTTCAACTCAACGGAAGAGATTCTAGTACAGGCGTAGTCCGCAGAACCGATTTCCCCTTTTGTTCGTGTCCGTGACCTATTGCGTTATTGGCTTCCTTGATCAGAAGGCTCAATCATATGCGTGGAAATATGTCCCTCTGGGGCATCGTGAGAGGGGTCAGAGAAGAATCTTTACAGCTCACTTATCTGGCCCCCGGGTGATTACTGTTTTTTTGCTTCCCTCTGGAATATGTAGAGAGTGGGTCGTATGCCCACCTCCCTTGTTCTCTGTAAAGCGCATTGTGTTGCCTCTGGGTATGAAATGCGCTATACAAATAAAGCTTTGATTGATTGATTGATTGATCGTATACAAACACCCCATTCAAGCGCTCTGAAACACATAATTTCTCCTGATCACTCATGTGACTCAGTGTGATGGCTGAAACGGCGTGGTCCATTGCATGGTTACTGCTCCAACGGGTCGGGCATTGTTAAATCGGAGAGAACACCTATTGTAATAATGGAAGGACATTTTCTACCGTACTCAAACGCAGTCCTTTCTCAAGAGGAAGGCTGCTGCACAAAGGCCACATTTCCTGTTGAATGAAGCCAACAGCCCCCATGCGCAGTGGAGACCTGGCAGTTTGATGTAATGTGTCCTATCTCACCGTGTGTCTGCAGCGGTTGGCCGCCTTCGTTGGTTCCCCTGGCCAAATTAAACAACTGCCATCTTCCTGTAAAATAATAGTTTGCAGGGGAAACTGAGCCCGGAAAAGTGTCAGACACACCCACAGGGCACCATGACTGTAGCCCTCCTCTCTGTCATGGAAACAATGAACTAGTGTGTGTGTGTGTGTGTGTGTGTGTGTGTGTGTGTGTGTATATGTGTAAGTGTGTGTGTGTGTGTGTTGCCAAGCTATAGAACACCCTGAAGTATACATACATTTACTGTCTCATCTTGAAATGTCTTAAAATTAGAGTAACATCTTGTCTTTTCTGTCTACGGTCTTTTTCTACGGTCTGTGAATCCTGTGTTGACGTGACAGGTCTTCGTGGGTCTGGTGTGTCGTCCTGTCTGATACACCCCAGTAGAGAGAAACAAGCTCACGTTTTTTTTTTTTTTTTCCCTCTCAAGAACAGCCGACAGTATTTTTCCACTGCTTGGTCTCCTTATCTCCCATTCCCAAAGATGTAGACATTGAAAATGGTGTTATCTGAAAGGTTCTCCACTGGCTGTCAGCAGTATATAACCAGTAGGCGTGACATGGTTTCATGGCCTAGAGCTATTATCACCATAAACTGACCAAACACATACACACACTAATTACCTACAGGCTATTTCAGAAAGGCAAACTACCGCTCAGTATTTATAGCCTGTCTATATTAATAATAAATGTATAGCCAGCTGAAGTACCTGCTTATTAATAAATGACAAGTGTTTGCAGTAGGACATGAACGCTGCTGTAGAAAGCATGTGCTTGCAACTCTATAACTGCAGGGAGCTTGACGATGTATTCTAGGAGTCCTCATGGAATGCGTTAAAATATGTAGTTTATTTGTGTACAAGACCAATCTTTTTATTGATTTATTCAACTAACATCAGATTTCCGATGATGTAAAAAAACAAAAAAGGAATAGATCTGCAAATTCTCCCATTAGCTGTGTAATACTGCTTGCTAATCATGGCTTGGGGAAAAAACTAACAAAACTAGTGCTGCGAGCAGCAGTGAGCGGGCCCTCGCACCCCATGTGGGTCGGGGTGTGGCGCCGTTAAAGGGTGTGCTATTTCGGTGTCCAGTACTGACAGAAACTTCCTGTCACCAGTAGGTGGCGCTCTAAGCGTGACTCAATACCGACGCATAGATGTGTTCAGGACAGTACCTTGATGAAGCGTGAGAAATGTTGTGTAAATCGGACAAAGTATGTAGGAGTTATGAGGACTTCCTGTAAGCAGTAGGTGGCGCTGTAGGTATGACGCAATACTGACCTACAGATGTGTTCAAGATGCGACCTTCATCAAGCATGAGCAATTTGGAGTAAATCGGATAATGTATGTAGGAGTTATGAGTACTTCCTGTTTCACCAGTAGGTGGCACTGTAAGTGTAACTCAATACCGACGCATAGATGTGTTCAGAAGGTGACCTTCATGAAGCGTCAGTAATTTGGTGCAAATCGGTTGATGTATGCAGGAGTTATGAGGACTTCCTGTTTCACCAATAGGTGGCGCTATAAGTATGACGCAATACTGACACATAGATGTGTTCAGGACAGAACCGTCATGAAGCGTGAGATAAATCGGACAAATCGGATAATGTATGGAGGAGTTATGAGGACTTCCTGTTTCACCAATAGGTGGCGCTATAAGTATGACGCAATACTGACACATAGATGTGTTCAGGACAGAACCGTCATGAAGCGTGAGATATATCGGACAAATTGGATAATGTATGTAGGAGTTATGAGGACTTCCTGTTTCACCAATAGGTGGCGCTATAAGTATGACGCAATACTGACACATAGATGTGTTCAGGACAGAACCTTCATGAAGCGTGAGATATATCGGACAAATTGGATAATGTATGTAGGAGTTATGAGGACTTACTGTTTCACCAATAGGTGGCGCTATAAGTATGACGCAATACTGACACAAAGATGTGTTCAGGACAGAACCGTCATGAAGCGTGAGATATATCGGACAAATTGGATAATGTATGTAGGAGTTATGAGGACTTCCTGTTTCACCAATAGGTGGCGCTATAAGAATGACGCAATACTGATACATAGATGTGTTCAGGACAGAACCGTCATGAAGCGTGAGATATATCGGACAAATTGGATAATGTATGGAGGAGTTATGAGGACTTCGTGTTTTATGGCGAAATGTCAAACTTTGGCGGGGCGCCACGGCAAGGGTGTTTGGTGAAAACTCAATTTTTTTGATAACTTTTGATCACAAAGGTCTTAAGATGAAGCTGACCCGATATGAAGTTGATCGGATGAAATCTGTAGGAGGAGTTCGTCAAAGTACGAGGCATGGAAATGGTCAAAACAAGGACAAAATGGCACATAAAGAGCAAAATGGCGGACTTCCTGTTGCATGTTGGGTATTGCTCCAAGAGACATTTTAGTGTGGCTCGATGAAATACATATGCCCACCGAATTTCGTTCGCCTACATTAAACTGAAAGGTGGGGCTCGCCATTTTAAATTTTCCAGGGGGCGCTCTTGATCCGTTTTGCCACGCCCATTTCCGTCACCCATGAATTATCAAATTTTTCACCGGGACTGACGTATCTGCAAAGTTTCATCCGTTTTCATCGATGTTCAGGCCGCCTAAAAGGCATTTGTTTGGAGTAAAGGAGAAGGAGAAGAAGGAGAAGGAGAATAATAATCCTTCGAGTTTCAATAGGGCCTCGCACCGCCAGTGCTCGGGCCCTAATAAAGCCTGTTTTTGGCATAGCCTGTTTTAGCTTTGGTTTGGTACTCACTGTTCATGGTTAACTCATGGTTCAACTCTGTTCATGGTTAACTCATGGTTCAACTCTGATCATGGTTAACTCATGGTTCAACTCTGTTCATGGTTAACTCATGGTTCAACTCTGTTCATGGTTAACTCATGGTTCAACTCTGATCATGGTGAACTCATGGTTCAACCCTGTTCACGGTTAACTCATGGTTCAACTCTGTTCATGGTTAACTCATGGTTCAACTCTGTTCATGGTTAACTCATGGTTCAACTCTGTTCATGGTTAACTCATGGTTGAACTCTGTTCATGGTTAACTCATGGTTCAACTCTGTTCATGGTTAACTCATGGTTCAACTCTGTTCATGGTTAACTCATGGTTCAACTCTGTTCATGGTTAACTCATGGTTCAACTCTGTTCATGGTAACTCATGGTTCAACTCTGTTCATGGTAACTCATGGTTCAACTCTGTTCATGGTAACTCATGGTTCAACTCTGTTCATGGTAACTCATGGTTCAACTCTGTTCATGGTGAACTCATGGTTCAACTCTGTTCATGGTGAACTACTGTGACTGCAGACCGACCCCAACCCCACAGCAAGCACAGGGAAGTAACGTTAGCAGACATCACTTTTAGATCATCTTCTCTCATCTTCTTCTCTCATCTTCTATCTCCGCTATTGACCGTAATCCCACAGTCTCTGTGTGTGTGTGTGTGTGTGTGTGTGTGTGTGTCTTCCCCTCTTTCTGTCATTTCTCTCCTTCCCTCCCTCCTCTCTCTTTCCCGCCCCCCAGGCCTTCTTATCGCTCCCCTCCTGTTCACGTCCATTCTTCCCTCTATCTCTTCATCTGATCTGATTGGCTGTTCCTCCCCGGCTGTATCTCCTCTCTCTGATCTGATTGGATGTTCCTCCTTGGCTGTATCTCCTCTCTCTGATCTGATTGGCTGTTCCTCCTTGGCTGTATCTCCTCTCTCTGATCTGATTGGCCGTTCCTCCCCGGCTGTATCTCCTCTCTCTGATCTGATTGGCTGTTCCTCCCCGGCTGTATCTCCTCTCTCTGATCTGATTGGCTGTTCCTCCCCGGCTGTATCTCCTCTCTTTGATCTGATTGGCTGTTCCTCCCCGGCTGTATCTCCTCTCTCTGATCTGATTGGCTGTTCCTCCTTGGCTGTATCTCCTCTCTCTGATCTGATTGGCTCTTCCTCCCCGGCTGTATCTCCTCTCTCTGATCTGATTGGCTGTTCCTCCTTGGCTGTATCTCCTCTCTCTGATCTGATTGGATGTTCCTCCTTGGCTGCTTATTACACAATAACAACTGTAGGTTAATTAAGACAGAAATAAAATCTAAATGTATACAATAAGTAAAACAAATACTATGCATGGGAAATGGCGACACTAATTAAATACAAGTCCATACAAATGATTTTTTTTCCCATAGAGTTTTAAAGTAGGATAAATAATTAGCTAGTCTAATATCTTCTGGTAGACTGTTCCAGAGCCTAGCAGCTCTCAACCATGGAACAGTCTGTTAGATGATCTCAGACACCGCTCTGTTAGATGATCTCAGACACCGCTCTGTTAGATGATCTCAGACACCGCTCTGTGTTAGATGATCTCAGACACCGCTCTGTGGTGTCAGGAATTACAAGGTCAGAAATATAATCTGGCATCGGACCATGTTTTACCTTATAAGTAAGCAAAATAATCTTAAACTTGATTCGAAAATGAATGGAAGCCAATGAAGGGAGGTTAGGATAGGGGTAATATAACTTCTCTAATTGGTTCTTTTGGGGAGTGTAGCTGCTAAATTTGGAACAGGTAGGTGTGAGACTGATTGATGGCTAAGACACCTGTAAAGAGAATTACTGCCGTAATCAAGTCTAACACATCAAATATTGGACAAGGTCATTCTAGTCTAGACAAGCACTGTCACCAAACCATCTCCAGTACATTGTTTGTTGCCTCTCGAGGGTCTAGAGCAGGCATTCCCAAACTGTGAGGCGGGCCTCCCCTGGGGGGCCCCAAAGAAATTCAGGGGAGGCGCGGAGGGATGGTTAAAAGAAAAGGAAAAAAAAAAAAAAAAAAACTTTTTTTATTTTTATTTTAGAATTTTCAATTTTTTTTATGAATTAAACGTGATTTTAAAGTTCAGAAAATCGAAATAAATAAGGGGAGAGATGTATACTAAATGTGTGGATAGTGCAGAGAGAACCTCCCCCCGCAGGCATGAATGTATTGTGCAAAAACGTTAACTAGCAACAGGTGCCACCGAGCTAACTTAGCTGTGTAGCATTATGGGCTAGCTAACGCTGCCTTGTAAAATGGACAAATTTGGGGGGTTGGGGGGGGCGCGGGTGTGTCACTGTTTTCAGAGGGGAGGCCCACATTGATGGAGTTTGGGAACCCATGGTCTAGAGTCTTCAAGATTAAAGACTTGGCTTATTCAGTTCAACTTTATTGTCCCCAGGGGGACATTTCTCTTGGACATGAAGCCGCTGCGTAAAAGTAACAACAGCGATACTTCACGAAAACAAATCCACTCAAAAACAACGCAGAAACATCAGTCAGGCCGACACACACTCTGGCATGTGCCTTCAATAATATCCCCTTGGCCTGGAAGTGGCTGATTTGTCATTTAGGCCGGCCTGGGTTAGAGCAGCCCACGGGACCCTCCAGTTATGCGTGCTCCAAGGGCCTCCTTAATACCCTGATAGATTTCCCATTACTGCCAGACAGGAATGATGGAGCGCTGGGAACCGCAGCCCCTCAGCTCTGCATGTCTCTCCATCTCTGCTTTCAGCTTCCACTTCCTTTTATGAGCAAGAAACAGTGGCGCTCGCTTGACGGAACAGTAGGCCGCCGCCAGTCCGCGTCAGAGACGCATTGTAAGACTGAGGCACGTTTGAAGAATGGAAGGGAGAAACACTTTGAAGAAAACTATTTACAGGAGCAGCGATGGGACATTTTGAACTGTGGCAAAGCACCAGGGATCGATGCCAAGCCGCTATGCTAGTCATAAACGTGTTTGTATCTGTAATTGATTTGACACCGAATTGTTCCACAACCACAGTTTATCGACTGGGTTGTTCTGTGCCAGTCTGTCAGTCTTGGCCTGGTCTTCAGGGATACGGCGTAGACCAGGCGCCCTTCTGGCCCGGTACTGTTGTGATGACAGCAGAGGACAAAGGAATACATTATCTGACTCCAACTTTGTATACACATATAAATCTGTCCTTCTTGTTAAACTCTGCAATGTCTTAGACATTAGCCGATAGGCTGTGCTTGATCAGGGCTCGGCCTGTGTGACTAGCATGTTCCTTAATCAGCAGCTCAACCGGAATGATTAAAGGGATACTTCGGAATTGTAGACATACGGCACATAATTTGTGACATACCCATTATGTTTATAATTGCCTTTGGGACTATTTCCTTGTTCCAATTCTGCTTGACCAGATAAATAAATAAAAAGTTCACCTTAGGTACATCAAACATGTTTGTCTCAGGTGTAGCAGGTGCATTTGAGCCCAATGTTGTTCCAGGGTGAATTCTCCTTTAAGTAATAACTTAGTAATGGTAGTCTTACCATTTAATTTACATTACAGTCATTTATCAGACGCTTTTATCCAAAGCGACTTACAATAATTTCATTTAACGTAGGAAAAGCCAATGTACTACTACTCGCCAGAACTCACAAGTGCATCTCCTTTCTAAAACAAGTGACTGAGAGCATAATCTAGTGCTGAAGGCAAAGTGCAAGAATAGCAAACTAAAAATAGGTGCTTAAGCGCAGTACATATGCATACTTCATCATATTTGGGTTCCAAGGGAGACCCTGGTGATTCAGGGAGGCCGACTCAGCTGCGGCCGAAGCGCCGGCGAGGCAGATGGCGCCCGACACGGGAGCGCGATGCGTGGCACGCCAGGGCGCACCAACAGCGGAAACGACCCCTACCTCTGGCACGGACGGGTGTCCCCGTGACCACCGCCCGTACGCGGCGGGTTTGCGTTACTGACGTGACAGTCGGGTCATCGCATGGGAGTCCGTCATCTCCCCGCCTCGCACCGCGACTAGTCGGAGTTCTCCGTTCTCCGTTCTCCGCTCAGACCCTCAGGGACTACGGCATCGGTCACGGAAGGGGTAGGGAACACACACACACACACACGCGGGATTAGGCGTCCTGCTACTCAAGAACGCGGGACAGTAAGGTGCGGTGGCCACAGTCAGGTCTCCAGGGACAGGCGCGCTGCCACCCTCGGTATTCTCTGACCGCTGTCTCCCTCGCTCACGTGTCAAGCCGGGCGTAGAGACAGTTTACCGCGCCCCCCTCCATGGACTCTGAGGAGTGGTCAGGCGCTCACCGTCTGCCAGTCTGCATACAGTAAGTTGAGAGATTTACTCTATAGTCACGTTGCATTCGCTGCCCTTGTCCCTCCTGACCCCCCCTCCCCCGCCACCTCCCCCCCCCTCCACCGCCACCCCCCTCCACCCCCCTCCCCCGCCACCTCCCCCTACCCGGAAAATCACGCGCACAGGCTGGAATGAAAGGAGCGCATTGTGCTCCGCCGTGAACGCGTGTGTGTGCGCGCGGTGAACGCGCGTGTGCGCGCGCGTCTGTTTCTGCGGAGTCCGGGTCGACTGTTGTCTGTTACCGTGCGCATGTGGAGGAGCATGTGACCCTGCCGTGCGCCAGCATCAGGACACAGCCCCCACCCCCTCCCCCCATGCCCCTCCCCCCCCCCACGCCCCTCTGACTAACCTGCCAGCCGGCCTCTGCAGCTGTATCTCGAGCGCCTGTGTGAGCCGAAGACTCTGGCGGGCTCGGCGCGCTCTCCAGTTGACCCCGTCAGCGTGAGAGACGTCCATCATTCCTTCAGCCGCGCGAAGAGTCGTAATATAAGCGCGTTCATTCCAGTGCACTAGCGCAGCGCTCGTTAGAGCGAGCGATGCTTTGCATCGTACTGGTTGGTAATGATGTCGCCTGAGAACGATGTTGAACGCGCGTTGTGGCTCGATCGCGGTACTGGATTGGTAGCTTGCGTGGCTACGGCCATTGGCCTTTTAAATAACTCAATGTGATGTGGTTGTTGTTTATATTGTGTTTGTTGTGTAGTGTTTTCTGATGTTTGTGTTTTTTTCTGCTGGCTGTGAGACAATTGGCCCCTAGAGGATAATAAAGTTTCTTGAACTTGAAGGCGCAGTGTTCTGCTTGTTCCTCGAGCACTCCGGCACATTCCCCGAGGTTCCATGCCGTGTGACATATTCAAATGTCCACTCCCATAGCTTAGCCAGACACTTGCACGTTCGTTTCTCCCAGAATTCCAGTGGGCTGAGGTGTGACGATATCGAGCTGACCAATGGCCTGGAAGCGTCCTTGCGCATGCTCGCACTGCAGTCAGTTTTCTAAAGACTAAACCCCGCCCCCCCCCCCCCGACACACCCTTCGATCACCCCACCCCTCCCCTGGCATCATCTCACAGGAATATTTTATGGGTGAATAAGGCTTTCCGGAACCATCTGTCTTGCCAGGAGGACCACCTGTATTAAATCAACAGAAGCAGAGGCGGAAGCAACCGCTGCCCAATCGGAGCCGTGGATCTGAAAGCAGGAAGTAACTACAGAGTGATAAGCACATGTGGTTGAAGATGTCCCTGCAGACTGGGGTCTGTGATCTCCTTATGCCCATATCATAATCATTAGTGGGGATTAGGAGACGGCTGATCAGAGATCAGTGGCTAAGGACTCTTGGGTAGCCGGTGATAAAAAGCAGTGCTGGAGTATCTAGCCTAGAAAGGCTCATTAGTGTAGGCAAAGGCAGTGCATGCTGATAAGATTCTCTCTCTCTCTCTCTACGTATCTCTCTCTATGTATCTCTCTCTCTCTGTGTATCTCTCCTATCTCCCGCCCGAGGCACTGTTCCGTATGATTATATTACTGAGACCAGATGATGGCCTTAAACGACCCCCAGCCCAAGTGTAGGATCTCTTTGGATGGGTTCGGCTGCAGGCGCTCGCTGTACTGAGCTGCAGCTCCTCAGCCTCGTCCTCGAGCCGAGCAGCTAACTGAAAATGAAGGAACGTCTCAAGGTTTTGGAAACGTCAGTCCGTTTGCCGTGCGCGGG
>NC_140254.1:19138667-19143667 GCF_949987555.1 Borostomias antarcticus | reverse complement strand
ACACACTTTTCTGATCCCAGAAGGAAATTGTATTGTCGCAGCAGTGTAATAAGGACAAACAAAGAAGCACGCAATCAAGAATAAGATCTTCCCAAAAATACTAATACTTTGTTGTCATCTAAAACAGACAAGTACAAGCAAACATGGCTTGAATGGACTATTCATAAGTAAATACAGTATGTCCATTAAGTATGTATAGACAGTAGTCAAATCAAATTTATTGGTCACATGCTAGCTACATAATACAAGTACAACGAGTAGTGAAATGTTTTTTCGTAAGCTGCTAGATTGTGCACACACTAAGCAATGTAGAGGTAAACAAGATTTATTTTGGAAACGATGCAATATATACAGTGGCTAAATACAATATTCAGAACACGGTAGATGAGAGGAATAGGCTGGGCTGGGAACCTCTGTTCACGAATCGATTCCATTCCAATTCACAAGGTTCAGAATCGATTATCACGATTCGATTCAATATCGATTCGGTTAGTGTTACTAAAACCTGTTTTTTTTTTAGCTGTAACCTTAATTACATGACTGCCAAGTTATGCAACACATCAATACTAGGGCTGGGTATCGATACTGATTCCAAAAATGAATGAATGAATGAATCATTGAATGAATGAATGAACTATTCATTCCTTCATTTATTCATCCATTCATTAAATAAAAGATCGGTTTTGGGATTCATGAATCGATTCTGAATCGATGAATCGATCGTTTAAACCCAGCCCTAGTCGCTAGGTCGCTAGATAACGTTTGGAAATGTTACGGTCATGAACGGTAATGAACAGTCATGTTTTCACCCACACACCCACCCACACAGTGTCATTGTCCCTCATCATCAATAGGTGAATCAGCCCAGCATTCCAGCGAGTGGATAAAAGCACCAGCTAAGTGACTGTAATGTACTGTAATGTAATGAATGTGTGGTTCACCTTCCTTCTTCCAGCGCACGTGTTTCAATTGACTTTGTTTTCATTCATCTGGAAAATATTCGGGCCGAACAACGCATTTCGTTTCCTCTGGTTCGCTTTTTTCACACTTTGTGCTTTTCTGTTCATTTTTTTTTTGAAGATACTTTTGACTTTCTGAACAAGCTGCCTCCATATCTCACCTCTGTCTTTGGCCTGTCAAAGTGAAGTTTGAAAGTCTTGCTTCAAATTCCATTTCAATTATTGAGGGAAAAAAAAACCATACATTTCTTTACGATTGATAATAAAAGGAGGCAAATAAAATAATTGCTTGAGAATTGAAAAGCATAGTGTTCTCAGTTGATATGGAATCGACCCGGCCTCAGGGCCCAGGCCATAGACCGGTCCCATCTCTGTCTCTACAGTCAGATAGCACTCATCCACGGCACAGGCTATCATCTGCACGATTCATGTGACATCTCCTCTTCTCTCTCTTTTTCATTCTGCTTCATCTTCCGCCGGCGTAGCAGTCAGTCCACGCCAAGGAGCTTACTGAGGAGGTGGAGCTCGCCATACTCAAGACCTGTCAGAGTGTCTGCCAACTCCGACGGGAGGTGAGCCCCGCTCCCTGCCTCGCCGCTCCCCACAATGCATCACTGCAGCGCCTGCCTTGTCAAGCTGTTGGGCGTCAGAGTAGATTTATTCTCTGAGATGTTCACTTTCTCTCTCTCTCTCTCTCTCTCTCTCTCTCTCTCTCTATCTCTCTATCTCTGTCTCTCTCTCTCATTGCCTCTCATTCTTTCTCTCCCTCTCTATCTCTCTCTCATTTTCTCTCTCTCGTTCTCTCTCTCTCTCTCTCTTCTCCCTATCTTTCTCCAGATGTCTCTTTTGTCCTTCCTCCTGCCTTCCTGGATCGAACCTCGTTTGGTTTCACACCTGCCTGTGTGTGACTTCCTCTCTCCTCTGCTCCCAATCACCCCTCCTCTCTCTTCCTGGTCTCTCCCTCCCCTCCTCATCCCTCTCCCTCCATCTTTCTCTCCCCCTCCTCATCCCTCTCCCTCCATCTTTCTCTCCCTCTCTTTTTGCTTCTGACATGTTAGCCTGGTTCCCCTTCTGACAGAGATGTTAAATCTCATCGGGACCAACCTGGATCACGTAAAGACTGGATAACGAGAATCTCTCCCCCCCCTCCCTCTCCCTCCCTCTCCCTCCCCCCTCCCTCTCCTTCCCCCTCCCCCCCCTGCCTCTCCCTCTCCCTCTCCCTCTCCCTCTCCCTCTCCCTCTCCCTCTCCCTCTCCCTCTCCCTCTCCTCTCCTCTCCCTCCCCCTCCCCCCCTCCCTCTCCTCTCCCCCCCCTCCCACTCACTCCCTCCCCTCCCTCCCTCTCCCTCCCCTCCTCCCTCTCCCTCTCCTCTCCCTCCCCCCCTCCCGTCTCCCCCCCTCCCTCTCCTCTCCCCCCCCTACCCCCCCCCCCCACCCCTCTCTCCCTCCCTCCCCCTCTCTCCCCTCCCCCTCCCTCCCTCTCCCCTCCCCCCCTCAGCTCCACAGGGTGGCGGTGGGCCGCGCGTCCGACCTGCTGAAGCTGCACACCGACCCTCTGCCGCTGCGGGCGCTCAAGGCCTCGGGGGGCGAGGGCAACCTGGAGGCCGTGGCCCAATACGGCCGCAAGCTCACCGAGCAGAAGGACCAGCTGGTGGAGGTGAGTGTGTGTGTGTGTGTGTGTGTGTGTGTGTGTGTGTGTGTGTGTGTGTGTGGCAGAAGGATGAGCTGGTGGAGGGGAGAGTGCGTGGGGGACACGACGGGGATGGGTTTGTCCTGGGATTCGGGTGTCCGTCAGAGTGGTATTTCAGTGTTTTAGGCGGGACTAGCAGCAGTCCATGTCCCTGTTTTAGGCGGGCCTATCAGTCTAGTCCATGTCCCTGTTTTAGGCGGGCCTATCAGTCTAGTCCATGTCCCTGTTTTAGGCGGGCCTAGCAGTCTAGTCCATGTCCCTGTTTTAGGCGGGCATAGCAGTCTAGTCCATGTCCCTGTTTTAGGCGGGCCTAGCAGTCTAGTCCATGTCCCTGTTTTAGGCGGGCCTAGCAGCAGTCTAGTCCATGTCCCTGTTTTAGGCGGGCCTAGCAGCAGTCTAGTCCATGTCCCTGTTTTAGGCGGGCCTAGCTGCAGTCTAGTCCATGTCCCTGTTTTAGGCGGGCCTAGCAGCAGTCTAGTCCATGTCCCTGTTTTAGGCGGGCCTAGCTGCAGTCTAGTCCATGTCCCTGTTTTAGGCGGGCCTAGCAGCAGTCTAGTCCATGTCCCTGTTTTAGGCGGGCCTAGCTGCAGTCTAGTCCATGTCCCTGTTTTAGGCGGGCCTAGCAGTCTAGTCCATGTCCCTGTTTTAGGCGGGCCTAGCAGTCTAGTCCATGTCCCTGTTTTAGGCGGGCCTAGCAGTCTAGTCCATGTCCCTGTGCTGTTGTTGGCGTCCTGTCGCAGGCCTGCCGCCTGCTGTGTCACATCTCGGGGACCGAGCCGCTGGAGATCACCTGCGTCCACGCCGAGGACACCTTCAACGTCATCGGCCCTCAGGTACACGACGCCAGAAAAACGCTCGATACGAATCAAACGGGTGAATAGAATTCATTAGGATTAGATCCAGGCACGCTGCTTCTGTACGTCTCTAAAAAGAGACCTTCGTCATCAGCCGTCAGAACGTAAGTCACTGAGTTATGTGGATGAGGTAAATACACTTGAATAAAGACACGCTTACAGTAGGGTCCTCGTTACGTCGTAACTTAAATCACCTTCGTACACGTCAACAGTCGGACTGCTTTCACCGAAAGGTCAGTACTGAAATGGACGCAGCGTCGAACACAAGACGCCCACAGAGATGGCGGCCTTGGGGGATGGCTCGGAGAAGAGCGGAGGCGTAGGGAGAGAAGAAAATGAAAGATGAGAGGATCTCCCGCAGGCCCAGTCCTTAATTATGTTATCTCTCCCCGTGCGTTCCCGCATGCTTGATTAACTGACACTCCCGTCGCAGCACGACCTCTCCGTAATGACTGAGCCCCGGGCCCCGGGTTAAAGGTCAGCCAATCAATAAGGTCACAGCGTGGGACCGTGGCCCCCGGGGGGGGTTAAGCTAACGCTGATATCTCTGTCGGTAAATGGTAATAGAGAGACCGCGCGTGCATATCAGAACAAGACATGCGTCAGTCCCATAGACTGCTCTGCTTGAATGTTCTCCTCTCTCTCTCTCTTCTCTCCTCCCTCTCTCTCTTCTCCCTCTCTCTCTTCTCTCTCTTCTCTCCTCCCTCTCTCTAATCTCTCTTCTCTCTCTTCTCCCTCTCTCTCTTCTCTCCTCCCTCTCTCTCTTCTCCCTCTCTCTCTTCTCTCTCTTCTCCCTCTCTCTTCTCCCTCTCTCTCTTCTCTCTCTTCTCCCTCTCTCTCTTCTCCCTCTCTCTCTTCTCTCTCTTCTCCCTCTCTCTTCTCCCTCTCTCTCTTCTCTCTCTTCTCCCTCTCTCTCTTCTCCCTCTCTCTCTTCTCTCTTTCTCTCTCTTCTCTCTTATTTCTCTCTTCTCCCTCTCTCTCTCCTCTCATTCTCTCTCTCTTCTTTCTCTCTTCTCTCTCCTCTCATTCTCTCTCTTCTCTTTCTCTCTCTTCTCTCTCCTCTCATTCTCTCTCTCTTCTCTCTCCTCTCATTCTCTCTCCTCTCATTCTCTCTTCTCATTCTCTCTCTTCTCTCTCCTCTCATTCTCTCTCTTCTCTCTCTCTTCTCTCTCTCTTCTCTCTTTCTCTTCTCTCCTTTCTCTCTTCTTTCTCTCTTCTCTCTCCTCTCATTCTCTCTCTTCTCATTCTCTCTCTTCTCTCTCCTCTCATTCTCTCTCTTCTCTTCTCTCTCTCTTCTCTTCTCTCTCTCCCCCCCCTAACAGATCATCTCTGCGGCCCAGACCCTGGCCCTCCACCCGTCCAGCAAGATCGCCAAGGAGAACCTGGACGTGTTCTGTGAGGCCTGGGAGTCCCAGCTGTGTGACACGGCCGCGCTGCTCCGCGAGGTCAACGACGTGTTCGAGGGACGCCGAGGTGAGAGGGGGGGGGGGGGGGGGGG
>NC_140254.1:19116167-19136167 GCF_949987555.1 Borostomias antarcticus | reverse complement strand
TGTTTGTCGAATAAAGCAAGAAGCAATTTCATTCACTGTCATTTTATTGCATCCTCCTGATCACTCGTTAAGAGTGATCGAGCTAAGCTAAGGTTAAGGTCCCCGCGCACTGTCATAAACCAAGCTAAGCGTGGGGAGGCTCATTGGAAATGTGGTCTTTTTGGGCAGAAAACACTTCTGCTTCCCGAAACTCCTCGTAGGGCTTTTAAGTAGAAAACAGGTTGATGTGATCATCTGGATAAATCTTTCTCTCTTCTCCATCTCTCTCTTTCTCTCTTCTCTCTCTTTCTCTTTTCTTTCTCTCTTCTCTCATTCTCTCTTCTCTTTCTCTCTCTTCTCCCTCTCTCTTCTCCCTCTCTCTTCTCTCTCTCTCCCAGGGGATAAAAAGGCGTACTTGTCTCTCCCCAGACCAGGGGTGAGTATCAGCGAGCTACTGTAGTTGTACAGTATTTCAAGCGTTTGTCCTTTATCTCTTCTCTCTAACCCCGACTCATCTTTTCACTCGTTCCTTTTCAGAAGCATCCGGCAAACCTGAAGAGCGGAAAAGCTGTTAAGCTGGACGCCGAGGTAAAACGCCACGTATCCACTCTGTAAAACCATACATCACGTCTCCGCGCGCTCCGCCTGACAGGTGCGTTCGTTACGACAAGGCCCCAATAACTTACCGGCTCCGGGAAAATAAATTATAACGGGGCTGTCAGGATGGAAACACAATGATGGATGGCGCTTATGCAGGCGAGCTCTTTTCACAGAGGCTCGGGAGGAGTTGGAGCATCGACCTCTGACCTCTCCAGATCGCTACGGAACCTCTGCGCGTTCCGATGGATATCGCATAGATACGGAACCTTCAGACAGACACGTACATACATTGATCACACGAGGACTAAAGTAGGCAGAACATATGAACTCGTCGAATGGAGATCTCTAATTAAATACCATTGTGAAGCACACAGCGTATGATAGTGTATTTTAAGTTTGCTATTCTTGCACTTTCAGCTCTAGATTCTGCCCTTATGCCGGGCTCACACTACAGGATATTTGAAATGCTAATCAATTTCTAAATCGGGTTACATCACGCACATAAGGAGAATCTTAACAGATATTCTTCTTGCGCATCTCAAACAAGCACACACCGCAAGATTTGAAAATAACGGCCCATCACACACTACAGGATCTGATCGTGCCCGAGGGAGCAACGAACCACTGGTCTCGCCGTCTCACTTGTAAAGTCGGGACGTAATAATCTTAAATATCAAACTTGTTTGATATTATCGGGGCCACCCCGATGGGTCTGCGAGCCGATTGGGAGGTGTAAGATTGGATCTGTAAACCCCTCACATTACAAGATCATCTGGACCGATCATCGGCCCCGACCAACGTTCCAGACCAGATTTCTCGTCCGATTGTCGGGAGGGGTGAATCGGGGATAAATCGGCCCAAAAATCCTGTAGTCTGAGCCCGGTATAAGGCTGTGTCCACCGGCGAGCTGTATGTAGCTGAACAGCGCCAAACTTACAACTGCTTACAGTGCACAAGAGCTGGAGTTTAGTGCTGGCTAGGGTAGCAATGTTTTACACCTACGTTAGTAACGAGTGTTATGTTTTTTGCAGACTGCAGATTAATTAGCCAAGTTACGATAGCTGGCAAATGTTAGCTAGTGCTAAAGTTCAACTTTTTTCAACTGAAAAAGAGCCTAGAGCTCGTAGCTCTAAAAAGCGCTTGGAACGCAGCTCTCGTCTCTAGAGCGCCCTAGAGATCATTACTCATCGTAAACAACGAGAAAACAGCGCCATAAAATACAGCTTGTCGGTGGACACGCACCCTTAGTCACTTGTTTTAGAAAGGAGATGCACTTGTGAGTTCTGGCGAGTACTGTAGGCTAGTACAGTGGCTTTTCCTACGTTAAATACAATTATCTGTGAAGTCGCTTTGGATAAAAGCATCAGCTAAATGACTGTAATGTAATGATATGACCCCTATCTATCGCATCTCACTTTCTGTCTTTCATCTCACTTCCCCTCCCCCCCTCTCTCTCTCTCCCCCCCCCCCCCCCCCTCTCTCTCCCTCCCCCTCCCTCCCTCCAGGAGCAGACCACCATGGCCAAGCTGGGCCTGGAGCTGCGTCTGCTGTCGTCCGACGTCGACGCGGAGATGGAGAAGTGGGAGGAGCAGGAGCACAGCATCGTCCGGCACAGCCAGTGCATGGCCAGCATGGCGTACTCCATGTACCTCTTCAGCAGGTACACACCCGGGGCGCGGCGCTACACCCGCCTAGCGCACTGCTACCCGTTCACCACGCTTAGCGGCTGTTTACCATGGCACCGCTGCACCCGTCTCTGTCTGCGGTTCACCAGGGCTGTTCACCAGGGATGCTCACCAGGGCTGTTCACCAGGGCTGCTCACCAGGGCTGTTCCCCAGGGCTGTTCCCCAGGGCTGCTCACCAGGGCTGTTCACCAGGGCTGTTCACCAGGGCTGTTCCCCAGGGCTGCTCACCAGGGCTGTTCACCAGGGCTGTTCCCCAGGGCTGTTCACCAGGGCTGGCTACACCAAGAACAGACACAGCCATGTCTTGATTTGTGTTCTCTAGATTAGCGACGTTTCATCCGAATGGATTTGATCAAAGTAGTAAACGGGTTTCCTGTTTGTTTTGATCCCAAACCCCATCTGTTTCCTGTGCCCCCAGGGGGGAGGGGCTACTGAAGACGACACTGGATCTGTTCCACCAGGCCGAGGTGAGTCCGCGTCTGTCCTCCTCTCATCCCTCTCTTCCTCTCCCTCCCTCTCTTCCTCTCCCTCCCTCCTCTCCCTCCCTCTCTTCCTCTCCCTCCCTCCTCTTCCTCCCTCTCTTCCTCTCCCTCCCTCCTCTCATCCCTCTCTTCCTCTCCCTCCATCCTCTCCCTCCCTCTCTTCCTCTCCCTCTCTTCCTCTCCCTCCCCCTCTTCCTCTCCCTCCCTCCTCTCCCTCCCTCTCTTCCTCTCCCTCCCTCCTCTCCCTCCCTCTCTTCCTCTCCCTCCCTCCTCTCCCTCCCTCTCTTTTCCATGCGAGTTGTAATTGAATCTGTGCAGGCGCTGTTAAGAGCAAACAACATGTCCGGGAAGGACGGATGGAAGCGATATTAAAAGCTCTCCCTCCATCCTCTCCCTCCCTCTCTTCCTCTCCCTCCATCCTCTCATCCATCCCTCTCTTCCTCTCCCTCCCTCTCTCCCTCCCTCTCATCCCTCTCTTCCTCTCCCTCCATCCTCTCCCTCCCTCTCTTCCTCTCCCTCCCTCCTCTCATCCCCCTCTTCCTCTCCCTCCCTCCTCTCCCTCCCTCTCTTCCTCTCCCTCCCTCCTCTCATCCCTCTCTTCCTCTCCCTCCCTCCTCTCCCTCCCTCTCTTCCTCTCCCTCCCTCCTCTCCCTCCCTCTCTTTTCCATGCGAGTTGTAATTGAATCTGTGCAGGCGCTGTTAAGAGCAAACAACATGTCCGGGAAGGACGGATGGAAGCGATATTAAAAGCGGGGGGCAGTCGTTTTGCCTGTGATTAGGGTTGAGTTACAGGGCTAAGTGTCTCAGCCAGGACTCTGTGACATCACTGACAGGATGACGAAGAGGACGAGGAGGGCGCCCTCTCTCCACATGTGTCGGTGGCACCCCTGTCACTTATTCAGCACAGCTCTCAGTAAAAGCACACACGCACTAATACACACGCACTAATACACACGCACTAATACACACGCGCTAATACACGCGCTAATACACACGCACTAATACACACGCGCTAATACACACGCACTAATACACACGCACTAATACACATGCACTAATACACACGCGCTAATACACACGCACTAATACACACGCCGGCGCACGCCCGCCTACGTGCTTATTTACAGCTGCAGTACACTGGTGAGTTATCAGACGTTCCCCCGCTGACCTGACGCTGACCCCAGTCACCCTGCCCATGCACTGTTCTCTCTCCTTCCATCCAAAAAACGTTAGCGGAGCATCAAGTCACGTACCACCCGTCTCACTAACAGCTTTTTTCCACAGGCAGAATCACTGATGCTCCTACTTTTGCTCTATGCACTTTAATGTCTCTTTGTAATGTCTTAATTTCTTATTGTCGTATTTCGTAGTGTCTATAGTGTCTTAATGTCTTATTTTGTAAACGTCCCCTGTCATATTGTTGTAATGTCTTACTGTCTTATGTCTTAAGTCATGTCTTGATGTCTGAGAGTGCCGGGCACAGTGCATTTCATTGTATTTTATAAATACACATGACAATAAAAGACTTGAACTTGAACTTGATACAGTTGGTGGTGGTGAATCTGAAGCAGGAGTGTGGCAGCCGCAATAACATCTAGTAACCTCTAATAACACACAGAGCAAAGTGGAATTATGTTTATTGGCGGCTACTCACACATGATTAGAGTGTCCCAAAAATCCACTTTTTAGGTGGGATTTCATCGTTCGTTCAACATCGTTCAACATCTCTCCCATGCAAATCACCCCCTCTCTCTCTCTCTCTCTATCTCCCTCTCTCTATCTCTCTCTCTCTCTCTCTCCCTCTCTCTCTCTCTCTCTCTATCTCTATCTCTCTCTCCCTCTCTCTCTATCTCTCTCTATCTCTATCTCTCTCTCGCCCTCTCTCTCTATCTCTCTCTCTATCTCTCTCTCCCTCTCTCTCTCTCTCTCTCTCTCTCTCTCTCCCTCTCTCTCTCTCTATCTCTCTCCCTCTCTCTCTCTATCTCTCTCTCTATCTCTCCCTCTCTCTCTCTCTCTCTCTCTCTCCCTCTATCTCTCTCTATCTCTCTCTCTCCCTCTCTCTCTCTCTCTCTCTCTCTCTCCCTCTCTCTCTATCCCTTTTTCTCGTTTGCAGGTCCTTTCTGAGGAAGGGCTTCAGCTGTGCTCGTCTCTTCACACGTTCTCCACCCAGGTACCACACACACACACGTCACACACACACGTCACACACACACACACACACACACACACACACACACACACGTCACACATACACACACAGTCTGAAACACCTTCTAAATCACACACTGGCAGGAAATGAATCCTATCACACAGATGCAGTTTCCTGTGCGCGTGTGTGTGTGTTGTGTGTGTGTGTGTGTGTGTGTGTGTGTGTGTGTGTGTGTGTGTGTGTGTGTGTGTGTGTGTGTGTGTGTGTGTGTGTGTGTGTGTGCGTGCGTGCGTGCGTGCGTGCGTGCGTGCGTGCGTGCGTGCGTGCGTGCGTGCGTGTGTGTGTGAAATCAAACAAGGAAACAGCCTCATGCCGGCCCGGTCTCGGGTCTCAGAGTTTAATTAAACGACCCTTTCTGACAACCCTTAACGACTGCCATCCGTCTCAGAGGGGCGCGGGGAGTCAAGCGTGGTTATCGGCAGCAGCCAACCCCGGCCGGCCTGACAGGGGCGCCACACACTAACACATAATCAACGCACCCAGGGACTTCATCCACGTCTCGTTTGATTAATTACAGTACATCAAACTTCAGCTAATTATATGTTGTTGTTTTTACCCCTCCTGGAATGACACAAGCTGGTAGCCCACTCTCGCCACCCCCTCTGTAAATTACTTTAATTACGTGAAATAATTACGTTGTTTATGCAAGGTAAGCTGAGTGAATGGAGGGAGTTTTTGTCGGTGTCGCTAAGAGGTTATATTAGAGGCCATATTATTACATTGTAACGAAGGGAGTTCAGGGACAACCCTTGTCGCGTGACGTCACGTTTTGAGAACACTTCAGATTCAAACCATGAACAAACTATCAACGGTTTGAGTTGGTGGCTGATGGTTAGTTGAGTTTTTGTTAGCTGTCGATTGAGCGTCACAAGGCATCTATTTTTTATTTTTTTAAAGATATTTTTTAGGGCATTTCTGCTCTAATGGGATAGACAGTTGAAGGACAGACAGGGAAGGTGGGAGAGAGAGAGAGGGGAAGACATGCAGCAAAGGGCGTGGGCCGGATTCGAACCCACGCCGCTGCGGTAAGGACTAGCCTTTACATGGTAAGCGTCTCAACCCACTGAGCCACCGGGGCACCGGGGCACCCCCACAAGGAATCTATAAGGAGACCCTCCAAACAAAGTTCGACCCATGTTCCTGTCTCTTCTTTGATCCCAGCTGGTGGAGGAGGAGAAGGCGGCGGTGACGTCGGAGATGGAGAAACTGGTGGCGCTCTGCCAACAGCTGCAGATGGGCGCCAAGACTCCTGTGCAGGGCAAGGCTGCCACCTTCCAGAAGGTATGACGCACCGTGCGTGCGTGCGTGCGTGCGTGCGTGTGTGTGTGTAGTACGCCCGTCACACAAAAACGTGTGAAATGAAAACACACAGGCTTAATCAACCTCAATATAATAAATGCCTTTAAACAAAAAACTGTCTCGGACCGCCTCGTCGAAGGCGAGGATCCAAATGAACGGTTGAAGAAGAACTCGGCCTCCTCAGATGAGTCATGTGACGCTCCGGTGAGCAGCTGAGGGAACAGCTGTCTTCCTGTCGCACGTCGTTAGTGGCTACCGATCAGGAAAAGGTCGGCAGCCGGAGGCCTCCCTCCACGAGGCTGGAGAGAGGCATTGTGGGTCGGGGAGGCTGTGTCTGTGTGCTAGAGAAGGGAGTGAGATGATAATAATAATAATAACAATAATAATAATAACTTTCATTTGTATAGCGCCTTTCATAAAATCCAAGGTCGCTTTACATAGGGGCAGAACAGACAAGAGACAAACATGGTAGACAGAGACACACAACATTAAGAAACGGAAGCTAGAGGTCAAAGGCCATGTTAAAGAGGTGAGTTTTAAGGAGTTTCTTGAAGCAGTCCAGAGTTGGGGCGTTGGGGAGTTCTACAGGGAGGGAGTTCCAGAGGGTGGGAGCTGCCACGCTGAAAGCTCTGTCCCCAAATGGCGGTGGTGAGTGTGTGTCTCTGTGTGTGTGTGTGTGTGTGTGTGTGTATCTGGTTGTCTTAATCCCACTTCTCTGTGTAGGTGGACTCCTCCATACAGACCACCAGAGCCATGATGACAGTGGTGGTCTCTCTCCTTCCTCTCTGCAACAAGCTGCTCAAGAAGGTGAGAGAGAAAGAGGATGTATTGGGTGTAAACTCCAGGCGTGCAGTGGGGCGCCTGTAGCTCAGTTGGTAGAGCGGGTCGTTCAATGATCGAAGGGTCGGTGGTTCGAATCCCAGCTCCGACTGTCCACGTGTCGAAGTGTCCTTGAGCAAGACACCTAACCCCAAATTGCTCCCAATTAGCAGGTTAGCACCTCGCACGGCTGCTGCCGCCATTGGTGTGTGAATGTGTGTGTGAATGGGTGAATGAGAGGCCATTGTAAAGCGCTTTGAGTGCCGCTAAGGTGGAAAAGCGCTATATAAGTGTAGTCCATTGACCATTTACCATTTAAACTCCAGGCGTGCAGTGATGTGAGGCTTGTATCGATACACAAGTCAACTATTCTCCATGTTGGGTTTATCCCAATGGTACAGAATACATATATGACACAGCACTATGCCACCATGTTGTATACATTACATACGCTATCAACAAACTATCAAAGGTTTGTGTTGGTGGATGATGGTTAGTTGAATATTTGTTAATGGTTGGTTGAGCGTCAGTGCACATCTATGAGGGTACAGCATTAAGCTTAAGCTGAGGGCTTTACCATTTCTAACAAGTTACAATACACACCCTCAGTTAGGTTATAGTGCAACGTTTAATTCATTAATGACAGCTTTTCATCCGTTCATTTTTCCACCGTCTTTATTATTATTTTTGCTTAAATCACCATTAAAACAAATAATTTGACCATAGTTATGTCTCATCGATTCAAATAAGTCGGTGCGTTGTGAATTGACGCATGGGTACAAACCGACCCATTATTCCACCCCTACTGTGCATCCCAGTATACCAGAGGGATTCTCCAATTAGCATTATCCTCCTCTTCCTCCCTTTCTTCCTCTCCCTCCCTCTCTTCATCTCCCTCCCTCCTCTCCCTCCCTCTCTTCCTCTCCCTCCCTCCTCTCATCCCCCTCTTCCTCTCCCTCCCTCCTCTCCCTCCCTCTCTTCCTCTCCCTCCCTCCTCTCCCTTTCTTCCTCTCCCTCCATCCTCTCCTTCCCTCTCTTCCTCTCCCTCCATCCTCTCCCTCTGCAGACACTCTGCAAGTGTCTGCAATACATGATGATGCATCAACTCACCTGACAGAATAGCAAAGGTCCAACCTAACAAACTAACACTAAATGTCCTCCTCTTAGACTTAGAAAACTTGTGCTTAGAAAATGTCCACAAGGAAGTAATTTGTTGTACAGCACACATTAAAAACACATTGACTCATAAAATCACAAACAAAAACGACAGTAATCCAAAATGTTTGAGTTATTGTCATGTGAATAGCTTAGTTTTTTACTCGGTTGGTTGTGATTTTGGGGTGTCTGTACCTCTGACCAGAAGGGAGAGTCTGGACCTTCACTGATAGTGGACGGGAGATATCCCATCACCATCAGTCTGGTCAGGTGGTACAGCTCAGATTTGACCACAGGTCTTCACTAATTGACCTAATTGGTTCCATCTGTAGTGCCAGTCGGAGAGAAGCAGTCTGGGCTCCCCACAGGGCTGGAGGGAGAGACAGGTGTTGGCGCCCGTCAGGGACGACGCTGGCCCCGCCGCGCTCAACAGCAAGAACAGCAACGGTTTCGGAGTCAAGTCCTTGGAACAGCACATGGCCAACCTCACCTTCCTGGAGAGCAAGTAGCCCAGGGGCCCCTGCCACCACGACCCCTGACCCCCCTCTCTATACCTGTCAGACATGGCTCAAACACAGAGGTCACGACCCCTGACCCCCTCTCTATACCTGTCAGACCTGGCTCAAACACAGAGGTCACGACCCCTGACCCCCTCTCTATACCTGTCAGACCTGGCTCAAACACAGAGGTCACGACCCCTGACCCCCTCTCTATACCTGTCAGACCTGGCTCAAACACAGAGGTCACGACCCCTGACCCCCTCTCTATACCTGTCAGACCTGGCTCAAACACAGGGGTCACGACCCCTGACCCCCTCTCTATACCTGTCAGACCTGGCTCAAACACAGAGGTCACGACCCCTGACCCCCTCTCTATACCTGTCAGACCTGGCTCAAACACAGAGGTCACGACCCCTGACCCCCTCTCTATACCTGTCAGACCTGGCTCAAACACAGAGGTCACGACCCCTGACCCCCTCTCTATACCTGTCAGACCTGGCTCAAACACAGAGGTCACGACCCCTGACCCCCTCTCTATACCTGTCAGACCTGGCTCAAACACAGGGGTCACGACCCCTGACCCCCTCTCTATACCTGTCAGACCTGGCTCAAACACAGAGGTCACGACCCCTGACCCCCTCTCTATACCTGTCAGACCTGGCTCAAACACAGAGGTCAAGCGCTGGATTGTGTTCCAAGCGCACTTTATTCGTGTCAATTTGCTGTTTTTTGGACTGTTCAGTTCCTCTCATTGTACAGTTCGTCTCATTGTTCAGTTCGTCTCATTGTACTGTTCGTCTCATTGTACAGTTCGTCTCATTGTACAGTTTGTCTCATTGTACTGGGTAAACTAAATCAAACTAAGTTGAACGGTACTGGGGAATAGTACTTGACCCAGGTCTGACAGCTGCCCCCCCTGCCTCCCTATCACAGTGCGGGGTGAAGTATATTCTATAGATCCTGGTCCTGGGTTACTCTGTGTCGTCCTTGTGTAATGTTTTCATATAAGATATCCTGATTCCTGATTGGCAGACCCTGGGTCTGTGTCCATGAGCGAGTCTGTGGAAAACCTGATGCTGCAGTTCCCAGATTTGGTCCCAGGGGGGTGAGGTGATACCACTCGTTTACTGGGGGTCAGTTCATTTTTAACGGGAGGGGGGATCAGTGGCTATAGGCAGTAGCTTCACCTGGAGCTCAGCCCGGCCCCCCTGCTCACCGTGCCTGCGTAACCAGTCCATATGCTTCGTGGTGTCCTGTAAACCCTGTGGCACATCTTAGCCAAACCCACATGAATTAAAAACATCAGTGCATGACGCCATCGCTAAACCATTTAATATGTGTCTCCTCTGGTCAATATGTGGCTGGGCTATAATAGTCTAGTCTGCTCTGGTCAATATGTGGCTGGGCTATAATAGTCTAGTCTCCTCTGGTCAGTGTGTGGCTGGGCTTTAATAGTCTAGTCTCCTCTGGTCTATGTGGCTGGGCTATAATAGTCTAGTCTCTGGTCAATAAGTGTCTGGGCTATAATAGTCTAGTCTCCTCTGGTCAGTATGTGGCAGGGCTATAATAGTCTAGTCTACTCGCACCAAGGAAGGATGCACCACGGCTCAATGTGCGCTTTCCAGCTGTGTCAATCAGTCCCAGTTGAAGCCAAATAGCCTATGAGTTGAAGCATAATGTTTTAGTCACTTGGCTCGCAAGTGGCTAATAGAATGAAACATGACGCTCTTAATGCTCCGCTACACCAGAAATGGAGGGGATTTTGTCCAGCTTACTTTCTATTGTCTAGAGTAATGTTATATATACAAATCATTATCCGTGTGTGGTAAATCGATTGATTTGCATTCCCCAAAATCTAGACTGGCTATTATGTAAAAAATGAACGGTAGCATTGAAAGCTGTTTCCTTCTAGGTGGACTTGTTATGAAGACTATTAATTACAGACTGCCCTCTAGGCTGTTATGATGATGTATTAAGGTACTTGAAGCATAGATATGTAAGTATGTACATCCAGAAGTGATGATTGTGGTACTGAGTATGGGTGGGTGAAGACTGAACTAATAACCACGTCTAAAGCTTTAGAGGTGTAACATACATGAGCAGCTAATGACAATGAGTGGAGTGAAGCTACAGATGTGAAGAAATAGCTCTAGTTTTGGACCATCTACCCTTTTGACAGCTCAGTGATTGCTAAACAGACACAAATCTAAAAATTAAACATTATTTTTCTTATAAATGGGGTTGGTTGTTTCATTTATTGATGTATGCACACATTGATATCAACAAAAACTATATATATATATAATTCTGACTTCAGAACAAATAATTGTTTGATCAGTACCTGGTTGCTACATAATAATTCTGAGTACTGTATCAAGTCTTGCCCCATCCCGTGGAGCTTTCAGATTACAGCTGAACAGCAAAAAAAGAGGAGAAAAAAAAACAGGCAATTCCAAAAAAAAAACGTAATCCAATTACTACTTTCTCTGATCCCCTTCACAGTCTGGACTTAACAGATCGGACATGCGGCGCATCGCTTCCATGCCGTCCCTGGGTCTTAGTGCACGGTCAAACACCACACACACGTCCGTGCCTCCAGCTGTACGTGGGTCTGCCCGGCAGGGTGGGGTGGGGGTGGGGTGGGTGGAGGTTACGGGACCCCCTTCCTGAGGAGCATGGCGCAGGAATGGGCATTCCTAGCTGGGGGAGGGGGGCGGAGTGATCACCGTCTTCCCCAGCAGGGGTCTGGCCCGATTGGAGACCACGCCCTCGTAGTCCTCTCTGCTGAGGAGACCCTCCGTGATGCTCTTGCTCTCCTCAAGCTTGGGGAGGATGACGGCGATGTACCCCTCCGTAGCCGGCTTCTCAAACAAAAGAGGGGACAGACGGACGGACCAGGGGAGAATTAAGCCTAATTTATACATGACACATTTTTTGGCTCACGGCTCATAGCTCATAGCTCTGTGCATTTATACTCAATGAGCCGTGCCCTGCTGTGTCCATGTGATGCTATGTTGGTACCAAACAAGAACATCTCATCTCCTAGCAACACAGAACGCTTCGTCTCTCCAGGCCAGTCAATCAATCAAATATGTGCGACTTAATGACGCGGTGTGAGCCGCTAGAAATTTGAGGTGGTACGAGCCAAGCGGCTCACAGCCTGCGAGACGTTCCAAATGACGTCAATGAGCCAAAAATGATGGGGTTATGATAACGAACATGACAAATCTGACGAGATCACTCACCTTCTCAAGCAAGAGGCTGGGCCGGTCCAGTATGTCCACGTTGACCTCCAGGAGACGACCCCTGATACAGCTAGGACAACAATGTATTCATCAAGACAGAGAACTCGGTAACGCACATCAACGCTAGCTAGCGTGGAGCAGCGCAGGTACCAGAGCAAGGCTGAAGACAAGTGAGCTCACCTGTAGATCGTGTATTCGGTGCCGTCAGTACAGGTTATCCTACACAGAGGAGCGAACTCGGTCAGGAACTGGCCACCCTGCAGACGCAAACAAAATGTTAAGCTCCATATGTTATGTACAATATGTTATGTACAATACCCACACATTTTAGGCCACTAACATGGTAGATGAAAAAGAGCCAAAGCTTTTTTTTTTTGTAGGCTGATGTACATTAACCATGTGTTGTTCTATGACAGGCTCGGAAGAGAAGTAAGTAAGTAGCCTTGAGAACCAATGGTTCTGGAGCCTAGTGGCGTGTAGGGCAGGAGCCTGTCTCCTGGTTCCTTAGCGTGAGGCAGCTTGATATATAAGTACATCCCCTGGACATCAAGTTGGATTTATAAAGCGCCCTTCATGATACCCAGAGCGCTTTACAGAGTCCAGTATTCATTCAGACACAGTCATACCGGTGGTGGTAAGCTACATCTGTAGCCACAGCTGCCCTGGGGAAGACTGACAGAAGCGTGGCTGCCAATCAGGGCCTACGGCCCCTCCGACCACCTGGAACGACCGGGATTCGAACCCAGGACCTTCTTGCTGTGAGGTGACAGTGCTAACCACTGAGAGACCATGCTGCCCACTAGTATGTCACGGGGACTTGCCCCCAATCCAACCCTTGATGCTGAGTGCCGAGCAGGGAGGCATTGGGTTCCATCTTTTTTTTTTCAGTAAGAGAGGTGCACTTTTATTCTTGAAAAAGCTGCTACAAGACTCATAATAGGCCCAAGTGTAGCAGTCACTTCTTCACCACATAGTAAATGGCAGCAGGCTACGTACTCGCTTGGACTTCCCAGACACTTTGTTCTGCAGGCGACTGCAGCCAGCGCTGATCTTATAGTTGATGCTCTTGATTGTCCGTCCGTCTTGAAGGATAGGGTGAGTTTCCGCCAGGGTGATGACGCATATTCTGTAAGGAGGAGAGGGGAAACATTCAAATAGTAAGATGAAATAAAACCTCTTGAATGGGATTTTTATGGGGAAGATGTGTTTATCAGTATGCATTAGTATTGATTAGTATGCATTAGTATTGATCAGCTACAACAGTATGCATTAGTATTGATTAGTATGCATTAGTATTGATCAGCTACAACAGTATGCATTAGTATGAGGTTTTATCCTCATACTAACCAATAGACTAAGTCGGTGGTACCTGTTTGAATGCTGCAGGATGCAATGGTCTTCACAGAGCTGGCCCTTCATGTCTAGACATCAATGAGACCAACACAAAGGGATTTGGACTATTCATCATGTCTAAAACCAATGACTTGGTTGTCAATAACGTTAGACACCAACTCAAAGCCTGGATAGTCAGCTTGCCATCTTACCATCATTAACAGGGCAACATGAGCCTCTCGTTCATATCAATCAGTTATTTTCAATATATAATAATAATATAATAATATATTATCAAGTAGCAAGCGAGCACGTTGAAGATGACAAACTGCGAACGTGTTTCAGTGAATCTCATGGGGTTACTACCAAGAATAAACCAGCAAACATGTGGGGTGTCCTGATGGCATGGTCACGTTAGCTTGTCTGTGTTTAGCTTCCGTTAGCTTACCTGTTTTATACCATCGTGTGTAGTACCGATCGATCACAGAGGGGAAATCCTTATGTTCGATGCCTTCAACTGACATGATTACAACTTCAGGACAAGAGACATTACCTTACAGTATGAAAAAGTAGAGCAATAAGTATTAGTTTGGTAGCCTCCCTCGCAGCTCTTGTGGTACGCCTGGTCCGTCAGTAATTAACTTCCGGAATACATCAAACCCTATTTCCGAATGTTCCAGAATTTATCCAGTTCCTTGTGAAATAGGGTTGATTTGAAAAGACTACAAACAAGTGTGACAATCTTCTGTGATGACCAAAGAGGTGTGGCGGTCACAAACAACGGTATTTGTATATGCCTAGATCATCAGATCACTTCAGATTAGCCCTGGTCCAGGTCGGTAAGCTATGCTATCCGGGCTCTACCCCGATATACCACCCTGCCAGGGACCATTCATTGCACCATACTTTTTGTGCATGGCTGTAAGCCAGCGCACCTAGTATAGCGTCTGTCGGGTTATCACTCCCTCCCTCCCTCCCTCCCTCCGTTGAATGTTGAGCTGCATTTCTCTGTTGGCACCACAAGTCTAGTCCCAGTGCACCAAAATAAAGGACAACAAAATGCACAAGTAGCGTAGCGATGAAAGCAATGGACTCCCACGCTGCAATGGACTCCCATGCGGGAGATTGGGGTTCAAGGCCCTAGTGGGGATGATTTTATGGGACTATACCCCAAACGATTATGTTCATCCTTTCACTCCGACCTTTACCTTTTACCTTATAGGTCAGATCCTGTCCCAACCCCAACCCTTATTCTAACGCCACACCAAAATCAGTACGTTAATCTCAACTGCATAAATAGAGTAGTGGTGAGAGCATAGGACTCCCACCCGGGAGAACGGGGTTCAAGGCCCCGGTGGGGGTGACTTTATGGGACTATACACCAAATCTCACCATGTTCATCCTTTCACTCCAACCTTTTTATCCCTTACCTAAATTCCAGCAGTTTATTTGTTACATTGTAGCAATAAAGAGCAATAATTGAAGAGAACATTTATTTAAGTCGCTTATGAAAATGTAAGTACAATAATAGTGTCTTAAAGGAGTAGTAAAGGGAAAATGCATGTTTAGCCCTGTTTTAAGGTTACTTGTGATCATATACAATGGTTCAGATCAAAACGTTGAAAAAACTAGCACTTTTGAGAAAGGCTGATAATTGCTCTACCACCGTTTTGGTCATACAATGGATGTGGGTGGGCACCGTGAAAAATCTTTCAAAAAACGTTAAACTCTCAATTTCAAAGACAAGAAACTCACCGAGGTGTTAGTTGGCGTTCTGACATATAATTCGCCATAAAGTAAGATTCTAGTTAATCTGGAAAGGCTTTTTTAAATATTTAGCATAGAACTATTTAGTCGCAGCACATACGTGTGTAAACTTCCGCAAACTAGGTAGCCTAGCAACATAAACAATAACAATAGCTACCGTAAGTAGTTCCGCTTCCTGAATCCCCTCTGCGGATTGATCTACACATCTACAACGGTCGCTTCAATACAAGTGAATGGATTTCATAAAATGATCAATAAAACCCTACAGGATTCATACTTTGCGGCGAATTTGATGTCAGAACACCAACGGACACCAATTATCCCCTCGGTGAGCTTCTTGTAGCAACATAGAACTGCAGGTTCTGGGACCACTGCCTCTTGTGGTAGCAACATAGAACTGCAGGTTCTGAGACTACTGCCTCTTGTGGTAGCAACATAGAACTGCATGTTCTGGGACTACTGCCTCTTGTGGTAGCAACATAGAACTGCAGGTTCTGACACAACTGCCTCTTGTGGTAGCAACATAGAACTGCAGGTTCTGACACAACTGCCTGATGTGGTAGCACTATAGAACTGCAGGTCAACAACATGAGGGAGGGAAGGAGGGAGGGAGGGAGGGAGTGACAACCGGACATTTGCTATCATTGGTGCGCTGGCTTACAGCCACGCACAAAAGGTTTATAGCGCAATGAATGGTCCCTGGCACATGGTAACTACACTGTCAGAACCCAAGCTGAAAAAGTTAAGCCGACTTTGCATCTTTCTCTCTCACACTATTTTCCCTCAGGACACCATCGAATTGCTGACGTAGGCTACTTCAAAATCGACTTGTGCGGTCTTGGGACCTCCGTTCAAGTGAATTGTGATAAATGAACACAGCAGGCCTCTATGGACAGGTAGGGATTTAATAATTCCACTCTCGCCTGTCAGTGCCAAGCAATACTAATGACTACGGAACTTGTAGCAATTAATGTCACTTTCCTTCAAAAGTTCTGTACTCAGCTTTCCTTGTTGTGATATAGTTGTTTGCCTGCTGATTCTGGCTACTTGAACACCATTAGCCTGCATTATGTATGTGGACCCGTCAGCAAAAACGAGCTCATGAAATAAGGCTTTTTTTGCCAATAAGGAAAAACTATCTACAGTAGCAGTTGCTTTGTTGAGACAAAGGTACCTTTGTGACAGTATTTAAGCTTGTGGATAGGTTCTTTGTCCTCGGAAACCTTTTACCACCCCTCTTGTTGTTTGCTGGTTTAAAATTGGGCCAATACTACCCCCCCCCCCCCCATATTTGTGTAACTGACCCCACTCTAGCTGAGCATCCAGAGTGCTTTCTTCTCCTGCTTTTTCAGCACACAATAGTCTGTTTTACCACTAGAGGGCAGCACCATACAAGGATCAGTAGAGGAGGTCCAGGTCGAGCTACAGGGTGACGTATACCATAGCTGGGAATAGAATAGAATCGAAAGTTTATATTGCCATGTGTAACAAGTTCGGGTACATTGGAACTCTTGTAATCCCTTGTTCTTACAGTATTGGGTGCCAATTATCATAATACGAGATTATTGTCTTGGTTTAAACTGATGATGGATCTTCAGTAAGAAATGACCAAGTAGACGTCTTTTCTATCTTTTGTTTTGCAGAGGTAAATCTGTTCTAGTAGCCTTACTATCCTACTTAGTGTGTGCATGGATACGCTTCCATTAAGTTCTACTACAGCCTAGTTACCAGCACAACATGTAAGAATTCACACTGGTCACCTCAACAAATATGTATCCAGGAGCGTTGTGTAATGCAGGGCTGTCCAGGAGCATTGCGTAATGAAGGCCTTACAGGGAAGAAGGGGGAGAGAGGCAGGAGAGGAGAGAGAGAGAGGGAGGGAGAGAGAGTGAGAGAGGGATGGAGGGAGGGAGAGAGAGTGAGAGAGAGGGAGGGAGGGAGGGAGAGAGTGAGAGAGGGATGGAGGAAGGGAGAGAGAGTGAGAGAGAGGGAGGGAGGGAGGGAGGGAGGGAGGGAGGGAGGGAGGGAGGGAGAGAGTGAGGGAGGGAGAGAGAGGGAGGGAGGGAGAGAGAGTGAGAGAGGGATGGAGGGAGGGAGAGAGAGTGAGAGAGGGATGGAGGGAGGGAGAGAGAGAGAGGGATGGAGGGACTAAGGAATGTTTCTCTTCCTGAGTTTGAGGAATAGGCTCTGATGCTGACCGGTCAGATTCCAAGCATATCTGGCGTAGCTCTCATTCACTATGCCTTACGGTACTGTACTGTATGTCCCATTAGGGATGACTAGAAGTACGTTCTCATTCACTATGCCTTACTGTACTGTACTGTATTTCCCATTGGGGATGAAGAGAAGTACGTTCTCATTCACTATGCCTTACTGTATGTCCCATTGGGGATGAAGAGAAGTACGTTCTCATTCACTATGCCTTCTGTACTGTATGTCCCATTGGGGATGAAGAGAAGTACGTTCTCATTCACTATGTCGAGAATTCAAGGACCCTATTTTTGTCTGTGCTCAAGACATTTTGGGTGAGATGACCTCATATCTGTGAGACAGTCAGAGGAGAGAGGACTCTAAAGAGATACAGAGCAACACTCAGTTTCTAGTCGCCTTTGGAAAGTTTTGCGGTTAAAACATGTTTTTCCATTTCCTCTTCTCTAAAAGATTCAGGGCAACACCAAAAACTGTTGTGGAGTTGAGGCACAGTGAACACAACTGCAGATAGATCGCCTCACAGAGAGAGAATGGAGCACTAAAGCTATCTCTGTGGAAAACGCACTGGGATTTTTCTTATTAATAATGATGCATGCGCACAAGTTTTTGTGTGAAGGAAATGAGGTCATGATTGACTCAGTTTGGAACATTGCTCATCAATCCTCAACTCCCTCTCAACTCAAGGGCTCAACGAGCGTTGGATAGAAACCTGCCCTCAGCTCAAGTCAAATCTGTTTGGTTGCTGGTCTGTTGTTTATGGTAAACACATTCCCATTAGTCATCACCATAGTGAAGACTACTCTTCCTGGGGTCCGCAGAAAAGACAGACCATCAGAACATATCATTTTACAGTGTCAATAAACAAAATAAAAATGATCAGTGAACATCATTCACTTGTTAAAAACAAGTAAAAATGAATAAAATAAATGAAATAACAGCATTTAATAAAAAATACAAGTAGCCACTCATTTGAGTTATATTTGCTACAACCATGAGACCTGCATCAGCATAGAGAATCAAAAACAAAGAGCTAATACAAAAACTATCTGCATCACAGCCAGAGGTCAACAGTCAAACTGGGCTAAACCTAATTTCTTTACGGATCACAGCTCCTCTCAGTTTCTGGATTCGTTTTCAGAAAGGATTAGGTGTTCAGGGAGTCTATTCCAATGTGCTACAGCTCTGTATAAACCTGTTTTCTCAAGTGCATTTGTTCTAGGCCGAGGTAGGGGTAAGCGCCTGCTTGTGGCCTGTCTGGTATTATGGCCATGTCTATCACAGTATGTGTAAACCATATACATACATTATCTTTCAGCACGATAATGAACCATTGATTACCTCAGAGCCCTGACCTCAACATCATTTAAGTTGTGTAGGATCACTTGGACAGGGAGAAGAACAAAAAGCAATCAAATTCAAAACAGTTTGCAAATCCCTTCAAAAATTAGATAGCAGTGAACCAAAGCGAATTGCTTCAGTTGTTTGCATTCTAATGGACGCCACACAAAATACTGACTTGTTTTAACAATACAAGAACATCTTACTTTTATTAGGAGCTGGGCAGCATCAGCTGAAGGTCCCTCTTGTATTTCACAATATTCTGAATCTGAATCTTTTTCTTCTTCTTAGGAAGTCTGGCTTCCCATGCATGAAAAATCACCAAACTTTACACACAGGTCCAGTCCCATACCAGAAGTCCTCAACTGGCATTGTGGGCCAGTAGTCCTGATGGTGGTGCTACAGCAACCGTCTAAAGTTTAAAACAAACAAACAAAAAAATCATAACAAATCAGCCGTACGTGCTATCACTTTGCAAACACCACCAACATGTACCTGTAGGCCCAAGTGAGCAGACATTTTGAGCTGGCAAAAATTATTCAAAGTCCACCACTCTGTTTTTCTCAAAAACTGTAAAACCTATCAAACCCTACTCCTCCCACATTTTTTGGTCAATTGACACCCCAATTACTACACTGTATTTTCAGACTGTCCTCCACAAACGATCTTCACAGATTGTTGAAATACAACTACATTTTGTAGCTGTTACTGTGTCTTCATCTTGTTTGTTGTAGCTGTTAATGTTTCTCCTTGTTTGCATCTCTTCATCCGACAAGTCTTTTGTCGGATTACATCTCAATGACTCCCTCCTGTGCTCAATCCAATCAAATCAGCCAATCAGTGAATCCATGCTCAGTCCAGAGTCACAAAACTCATTCCCATCACAGTACAGTATGTCGGCCTACTAATGTTCATGCAGGATTCCTATGGTGTAATTATCTAGCTGTGACATTTATACTTGTTTAGGTCAAACTGCCAGCTTCTCACTGGCTCCAACAAGAACATGACCTTCCCTTGGTGTCTGGTGAGTTCAAACCCTGGGTGATGCAGAATAAACCAGCTAATGCTTCCTCAGGCATTGTACTGTGTGGATTTCAGACACATGATTTTAAAGATGTTGGCCGGGTTTCCCGATAAAGAACCTTCTTAAGGAACCCTTCTTAAGGAACTCTTCTTAAGCGACCCTTTGCATGGGAGTTAAGAAGTACTTTGGAGTTAAGTGCTTCTTAACGCGTTCGGGAAACCCGGACGTTTTCATTTAAGAAGTTTTAAAGAGGCCCTCATGTATTGGTCATTTGTCTCCTTCCTCTTCCTCCTCAAAACGCCCCGCCCTGATCCAGTGCTGTGCACCAGCTGTACTTTAATAACACTTACTACC
>NC_140254.1:19093667-19111167 GCF_949987555.1 Borostomias antarcticus | reverse complement strand
GTTTGCCATGTCTCTCCTATGATGTTTTTAGCCTCTCTTACTCTGAAAATGTAATCTAATGTTATTTATTGCTTTATATTCTTAGCCGGTAGACAAACATACTCCTGGAGCTTGCTCGATCGCCTTGTTGAGAGGGGTCAGGGAAGAATTTTTTACAGCTCACTTATCTGGCCCCTGGGTGATTACTGTTTTTTTTTGCTTCCCTCTGGAATATGTAGAGAGTGAGTCGTATGCCCACCTCCCTTGTTCTCTGTAAAGCGCATTGTGTTGCCTCTGGGTATGAAATGCGCTATACAAATAAAGCTTTGATTGATTGATTGATTTAAATGAGGGGTTTTGCGTGTTATATCCTACAATTGCACCATGGAAGAGGAGCAACGAAAACGCAAATGCAAATTTGACGCGTCAAAGGTGCGCTCAATGATGTTCCTCGTGTGGATATGGGCCGCATTGTATCTGAGCTCCCCGGGGGTATTTGGCTATAGAACTGGAGTCACGAGGAAGGGCTGTAGGGGATACGAGCTATCACCTAAAAAGGAACATGAGATATGAACTGAGATGATGCTTTGGTTCGGTTTAGGGATGGACAAGGCTAACCGATTAAACGTTAACCGAACATAAAACGAAACAGACAACTGACTATGCACCACTGTACACTCGAACACTCGAACCAACACCTGACAACACTTGAGCAATTGAACACCTTGTCTATACAATAGACAACTGACTCTGCACTACTGTATACATGTGAATTACATGCCTCTCCTCTTTACAAAGATGGTCACAACCACAACATGTCCTGAGAGCACATGCAAAATAACAACTTATGGCTACTTTTAATGTGTACGTCTGTATGTTTAATAAAGCTTTAAAGAAAAGTTTCAATCAAGACTTGAGTATTACCTATTCTCTTGAGTACTATGTTTACAATTGTTCATTCATGATATTATTACAATTGGCCTTTCAAGTCTGCCTACACTTAAGTTACTTAGCTAAGAACCATTTTAATTACAATTTACTTCTAAGGGCAAATCCTTTACTTTCATATCTTCATATCAATATAAAATCAAGATCCTAGTAGATATCCAAATAACCCACTGTCTTGGGTCTACTTATTCACCACCTAAAGGGAAGTGCAAAACAGCAAATCATGACCTTTATCCAGAAACAAAAGTTGAACCCATTGCAGCAAAATAGCTAACATTACAGGAATCATCAGTGTAACTGCTTTAGCCACTGACCGCTACCATTTATGTTATGTAAGCTGCTGCTAGTTGTTGTGAGCCCATGAGCTTACTGGCTATCCCGCTCTCATTGTGCTGGATTAGCATTGGAACTGATGTGTCCAGGTGACAAGACCCATCTTTATTTATCAGACATTATCGTCCTACCAGTCCCGCACAGAAACAAGCCAGCCAACGCACATAAGCCAGGTTGGACCTGGCCTGGTTTAGAAAGAAGATACACTTGTGAGTTCTGGCAAGTAGTAGTACATTGACTTTTCCTACGTTAAATGCAATTACTGTAAGTCGCTTTGGATAAAAGTGTCAGCTAAATGATTGGAATGTAATGTAATGATGTACTAAACAGCAAAAATCACCAGCTCACCCCAGATAACGGCACCACAACAACAGGAACGAGCCACACACTTTCAAGTGTGACCATAAAAGGACTAATTGTGGACCAGGCTGTTGTGTGCATAGTTTCCTACGACAAATTGGTTCTCTGCCCAAGCATGCAGGACCAGACCAGTTCAGTTTCTGGTCAGTTCACAACATAAAAAAATCACTGCTTGAGAGGAACTATTTTTTATTTTAGTATATTTTAGGTTTTTTCTTCCTTATACACTGTCATTACTTGACAAACCATGATTTTCTTTTTTTTCCTTTGACCAGACCTTTTTTTTTCTTCTGGCAACTCAGACATACTCATAATAACTCACTGGATAAGTCGGCAGATAGATGGACATAGTCCCAATAGACATCAGGCAGAGGATGAGCCAAGTCCACAGATGATGAAGGAGGGATAAACACGTTTTCTCTTCTCCTCCCCACCTGGTTGTAATAAGGCAATAAGATATCATTCATCCACTCTCAACTCTGTGGCCCTGTCCCAATACCCACCCTGGTGTGCACTTGGGTGACGTATTTCCGGAGGTAGGCAAGCGCACAGAAAAGTGTGAAAGTCTGCACTTCACGAGGCTGCTACAAAACAAATTCTTGGGATACCCTTGGTGACGTCATTCACATTTTGAACATGCCATAAAAGGCACATCTAACTCCCCTGAAGAGATGACCGAGCTTGATGAAGTTAAACGTTGGTCTCAGTAGTTACATAAATAGGCCTACCGTATGAAATCTCACACAGTGTGGTATAACATTAACGTGGTAGCCTACGCTTGGTTGGGCATCGTTAGCGTAGCAGACATCGTTCCATCAAAACTGAAAACAATGTGAACTAATAACCCAAATTCATCTGCAGCATATTACATAGATGTTTTGTTACTTCAAATGCATGATTCTAAAACCAGACACCTACAACAGTTTTCACTTACTCTTCAATATTGCTTTTTTCCCGGCCATGTTGTCACTTCTGCCAGCATGTCGAATGCAATGCATTGTGGTCTATTCACTTCAGCGAAGTCTGCATCGATGCGAACTCACAAGAAATACGTGCACACGAAGTGCAAGAGTGCACACTTTTGTGCTAGGGTGGGTATTGGGGCGCAGCCCATTTCTTTCATCTCTTTAAGTGAGCTTCTGATCAGTCGTGGCTTGACTACTGCGTTGTCCCTGGCCTGCTGTCTTCAGTGTGATCATGTGCAATGAGACTTTAAGCTTCCAATACCTTAGCCACACTAAGGTCCTTTTACATTGTGAGTTACAGCAGGTATGGCACATTTGCAACCAGGATGTTGCGGTAGATGTTTGGCCAGGCTTAGCTTGACTTGTGTGAAAAGGGTACACATACTGTAGTATCACTGACTGTACAGGGAACCACACCTCCAGATTCAGACACCTAAATCCTCAATGTGTTTGTCATAGCCAGAGCTCTGGTGGTGAATATGGAAGGAAGACTCTCAATGGATGAGCCACTAAAGCTAGCGTTAAAAGAACTCCGGAAGGTTCCGTCTAGGCCATGTGATCTGATCTATCTTCGTGAATGTACGAGACCTCTGGGATGTCGCGTCCTTGGGGTCGCATTGCAACCCATCCATCTTCTTCCCCCATTCACTACTTTATTGAACTTAGTCATCAAAGTAGTCTCATTCTTCTATAGGCTCTCTCCTGAGATCCATATTTTCATAGCTGTAATTTTCCTGTCACATTCTTGGGGCTGCAGGCAATGGAAATAACACAACAGCTTATATAAAATAGTCTGTAAGTATAGAAGCTCACCACCTACGTACTACTGTCAGAACAAAACACTCCACCACAAATTTGATTTAATGACAGAAACATTTAACCCTTTGAATATGACCGCCTCGCTTGCAACATTTTACAAAATATTACCAAAAAATTAAAAAAAATCCTACATTCCAACACTTCCTGAAAGCTGAGAAACTGCACTTTCTAGTAATATAGGAAAAATCCAATTAATATTTGAAATGTTGCCACTGTACTCACCGGATGTTTACCAATGTGTGTCCACTACCACCAGCGCTACTGATGTACTGTTTGTGTATTCATCTACGGTACTGTAGGTTTACCAACGACATAAATGTCAAGCTAACTAATTAGGAGGTGGCTACACATTCCAGCTCATTTTAATGTATCTATTTTCATCTAAAAACCCATCTGGGTAGCAGCTGCCTTCATGGAAAGTGAGTGTTCTCCAAGAAGAAAGCACCCATGTTGATGCTAGTAGTCTGCGAGGTAAGGTCTGGATGATACAGGTCATAACTCTGTTGGCTTAACACTGAGGGCACACTCAGCAAGGTCTCGTTGTTCCATCCCAACCCGGAATGGTGTTCCCTGAACACAGTATGTCTTTTCCCATCCAAAGGTTATAAAAAAAAGAAAGAATTTGCATTGTTTTAAATGCCACAAAACAGATGTCTAATGATGATGAAGTGTTAAAGCAATACATCGCGTTATTTGGACCTTTACAAACATGTCTGGTGTTAATTCTCCAATTAGATTTACTAAAAGTAAGCTGAATCGTCCAAAACATTCTACAAACGCTATGTATTGCTTTAAAACGATGATTCATCGTCATTCTTGGTAGAACAACTGTGTCCCACTATCTAAGTCACACCACACGTGACCGTTTTTAACGTGGACAGCCTGTGAATGTGTGAACTTCTCAGCCTGCAAACGTGTGACCTGAGCAAACTTATTTTTGTTAGCAGGAAGTGAAATACATATAGGCCTACTCAGGGGTGTGGTGGTGACTAAAGAAGTGGGTATAGTGCAGCAGAAATGTTACCGTTTTTACATTAGTGTTGTTTAAAGAAGAGGGTGTACTGTGGGTCCATGGATAAAGAAGTGGGTATACTATGGGTACATGGATAAAGAAGTGGGTATACTATGAGTACATGGATAAAGAAGTGGGTATACTATGAGTACATGGATAAAGAAGTGGGTATACTATGGGTACATGGATAAAGAAGTGGGTATACTATGGGTACATGGATAAAGAAGTGGGTATACTATGGGTACATGGATAAAGAAGTGGGTATACTATGAGTACATGGATAAAGAAGTGGGTATACTATGAGTACATGGATAAAGAAGTGGGTATACTATGGATACATGGATAAAGAAGTGGGTATATTATGGGTACATGGATGATGAAGGAGGGATAAACACGTTTTCTCTTCTCCTCCCCACCTGGTTGTAATAAGGCAATAAGATATCATTCATCCACTCTCAACTCTGTGGCCCTGTCCCAATACCCACCCTGGTGTGCACTTGGGTGACGTATTTCCGGAGGTAGGCAAGCGCACAGAAAAGTGTGAAAGTCTGCACTTCACGAGGCTGCTACAAAACAAATTCTTGGGATACCCTTGGTGACGTCATTCACATTTTGAACATGCCATAAAAGGCACATCTAACTCCCCTGAAGAGATGACCGAGCTTGATGAAGTTAAACGTTGGTCTCAGTAGTTACATAAATAGGCCTACCGTATGAAATCTCACACAGTGTGGTATAACATTAACGTGGTAGCCTACGCTTGGTTGGGCATCGTTAGCGTAGCAGACATCGTTCCATCAAAACTGAAAACAATGTGAACTAATAACCCAAATTCATCTGCAGCATATTACATAGATGTTTTGTTACTTCAAATGCATGATTCTAAAACCAGACACCTACAACAGTTTTCACTTACTCTTCAATATTGCTTTTTTCCCGGCCATGTTGTCACTTCTGCCAGCATGTCGAATGCAATGCATTGTGGTCTATTCACTTCAGCGAAGTCTGCATCGATGCGAACTCACAAGAAATACGTGCACACGAAGTGCAAGAGTGCACACTTTTGTGCTAGGGTGGGTATTGGGGCGCAGCCCATTTCTTTCATCTCTTTAAGTGAGCTTCTGATCAGTCGTGGCTTGACTACTGCGTTGTCCCTGGCCTGCTGTCTTCAGTGTGATCATGTGCAATGAGACTTTAAGCTTCCAATACCTTAGCCACACTAAGGTCCTTTTACATTGTGAGTTACAGCAGGTATGGCACATTTGCAACCAGGATGTTGCGGTAGATGTTTGGCCAGGCTTAGCTTGACTTGTGTGAAAAGGGTACACATACTGTAGTATCACTGACTGTACAGGGAACCACACCTCCAGATTCAGACACCTAAATCCTCAATGTGTTTGTCATAGCCAGAGCTCTGGTGGTGAATATGGAAGGAAGACTCTCAATGGATGAGCCACTAAAGCTAGCGTTAAAAGAACTCCGGAAGGTTCCGTCTAGGCCATGTGATCTGACCTATCTTCGTGAATGTACGAGACCTCTGGGATGTCGCGTCCTTGGGGTCGCATTGCAACCCATCCATCTTCTTCCCCCATTCACTACTTTATTGAACTTAGTCATCAAAGTAGTCTCATTCTTCTATAGGCTCTCTCCTGAGATCCATATTTTCATAGCTGTAATTTTCCCGTCACATTCTTGGGGCTGCAGGCAATGGAAATAACAACAGCTTAGATTAAAAATAGTCTGTAAGTATAGAAGCTCACCACCTACGTACTACTGTCAGAACAAAACACTCCACCACAAATTTGATTTAATGACAGAAACATTTAACCCTTTGAATATGACCGCCTCGCTTGCAACATTTTACAAAATATAAAAAATAAAAAATAAATCCTACATTCCAACACTTCCTGAAAGCTGAGAAACTGCACTTTCTAGTAATATAGGAAACATCCAATTAATATTTGAAATGTTGCCACTGTACTCACCGGATGTTTACCAATGTGTGTCCACTACCACCAGCACTACTGATGTACTGTTTGTGTATTCATCTACGGTACTGTAGGTTTACCAACGACATAAATGTCAAGCTAACTAATTAGGAGGTGGCTACACATTCCAGCTCATTTTAATGTATCTATTTTCATCTAAAAACCCATCTGGGTAGCAGCTGCCTTCATGGAAAGTGAGTGTTCTCCAAGAAGAAAGCACCCATGTTGATGCTAGTAGTCTGCGAGGTAAGGTCTGGATGATACAGGTCATAACTCTGTTGGCTTAACACTGAGGGCACACTCAGCAAGGTCTCGTTGTTCCATCCCAACCCGGAATGGTGTTCCCTGAACACCGTATGTCTTTTCCCATCCAAAGGTAATAAACTAAATTTAAAAAAAGAATTTGCATTGTTTTAAATGCCACAAAACAGATGTCTAATGATGATGAAGTGTTAAAGCAATACGTCACGATATTTGGACCTTTACAAACATGTCTGGTGTTAATTCTCCAATTAGATTGACTAAAAGTAAGCTGAATCGTCCAAAACATTCTACTAACGCTATGTTTTGCTTTAAAACGATGATTCATCGTCATTCTTGGTAGAACAACTGTATCCCACTGTCTTGAAAATTCTCCCATATTTAAGTCACACCACACAGGACCGTTTTTAACGTGGACAGCCTGTGAATGTGTGAACTTCTCAGCCTGCAAACGTGTGACCTGAGCAAACTTATTTTTGTTAGCAGGAAGTGAAATACATATAGGCCTACTCAGGGGTGTGGTGGTGACTAAAGAAGTGGGTATAGTGCAGCAGAAATGTTACCGTTTTTACATTAGTGTTGTTTAAAGAAGAGGGTGTACTGTGGGTCCATGGATAAAGAAGTGGGTATATTATGGGTACATGGATAAAGAAGTGGGTATACTATGAGTACATGGATAAAGAAGTGGGTATACTATGAGTACATGGATAAAGAAGTGGGTATACTATGGGTACATGGATAAAGAAGTGGGTATACTATGGGTACATGGATAAAGAAGTGGGTATACTATGGGTACATGGATAAAGAAGTGGGTATACTATGAGTACATGGATAAAGAAGTGGGTATACTATGAGTACATGGATAAAGAAGTGGGTATACTATGGGTCCATGGATAAAGAAGTGGGTATACTATGAGTACATGGATAAAGAAGTGGGTATACTATGAGTACATGGATAAAGAAGTGGGTATACTATGAGTACATGGATAAAGAAGTGGGTATACTATGAGTCCATGGATAAAGAAGTGGGTATACTATGAGTACATGGATAAAGAAGTGGGTATACTATGGATACATGGATAAAGAAGTGGGTATATTATGGGTACATGGATGATGAAGGAGGGATAAACACGTTTTCTCTTCTCCTCCCCACCTGGTTGTAATAAGGCAATAAGATATCATTCATCCACTCTCAACTCTGTGGCCCTGTCCTAATACCCACCCTGGTGTGCACTTGGGTGACGTATTTCCGGAGGTAGGCAAGCGCACAGACAAGTGTGAAAGTCTGCACTTCACGAGGCTGCTACAAAACAAATTCTTGGGATACCCTTGGTGACGTCATTCACATTTTGAACATGCCATAAAAGGCACATCTAACTCCCCTGAAGAGATGACCGAGCTTGATGAAGTTAAACGTTGGTCTCAGTAGTTACATAAATAGGCCTACCGTATGAAATCTCACACAGTGTGGTATAACATTAACGTGGTAGCCTACGCTTGGTTGGGCATCGTTAGCGTAGCAGACATCGTTCCATCAAAACTGAAAACAATGTGAACTAATAACCCAAATTCATCTGCAGCATATTACATAGATGTTTTGTTACTTCAAATGCATGATTCTAAAACCAGACACCTACAACAGTTTTCACTTACTCTTCAATATTGCTTTTTTCCCGGCCATGTTGTCACTTCTGCCAGCATGTCGAATGCAATGCATTGTGGTCTATTCACTTCAGCGAAGTCTGCATCGATGCAAACTCACAAGAAATACGTGCACACGAAGTGCAAGAGTGCACACTTTTGTGCTAGGGTGGGTATTGGGGCACAGCCCATTTCTTTCATCTCTTTAAGTGAGCTTCTGATCAGTCGTGGCTTGACTACTGCGTTGTCCCTGGCCTGCTGTCTTGAGGGTGATCATGTGCAATGAGACTTTAAGCTTCCAATACCTTAGCCACACTAAGGTCCTTTTACATTGTGAGTTACAGCAGGTATGGCACATTTGCAACCAGGATGTTGCGGTAGATGTTTGGCCAGGCTTAGCTTGACTTGTGTGAAAAGGGTACACATACTGTAGTATCACTGACTGTACAGGGAACCACACCTCCAGATTCAGACACCTAAATCCTCAATGTGTTTGTCATAGCCAGAGCTCTGGTGGTGAATATGGAAGGAAGACTCTCAATGGATGAGCCACTAAAGCTAGCGTTAAAAGAACTCCGGAAGGTTCCGTCTAGGCCATGTGATCTGACCTATCTTCGTGAATGTACGAGACCTCTGGGATGTCGCGTCCTTGGGGTCGCATTGCAACCCATCCATCTTCTTCCCCCATTCACTACTTTATTGAACTTAGTCATCAAAGTAGTCTCATTCTTCTATAGGCTCTCTCCTGAGATCCATATTTTCATAGCTGTAATTTTCCTGTCACATTCTTGGGGCTGCAGGCAATGGAAATAACAACAGCTTAGATTAAAAATAGTCTTTAAGTATAGAATCTCACCACCTACGTACTACTGTCAGAACAAAACACTCCACCACAAATTTGATTTAATGACAGAAACATTTAACCCTTTGAATATGACCGCCTCGCTTGCAACATTTTACAAAATATAAAAAAAATAAAATAAAAAATCCTACATTCCAACACTTCCTGAAAGCTGAGAAACTGCACTTTCTAGTAATATAGGAAAAATCCAATTAATATTTGAAATGTTGCCACTGTACTCACCGGATGTTTACCAATGTGTGTCCACTACCACCAGCGCTACTGATGTACTGTTTGTGTATTCATCTACGGTACTGTAGGTTTACCAACGACATAAATGTCAAGCTAACTAATTAGGAGGTGGCTACACATTCCAGCTCATTTTAATGTATCTATTTTCATCTAAAAACCCATCTGGGTAGCAGCTGCCTTCATGGAAAGTGAGTGTTCTCCAAGAAGAAAGCACCCATGTTGATGCTAGTAGTCTGCGAGGTAAGGTCTGGATGATACAGGTCATAACTCTGTTGGCTTAACACTGAGGGCACACTCAGCAAGGTCTCGTTGTTCCATCCCAACCCGGAATGGTGTTCCCTGAACACAGTATGTCTTTTCCCGTCCAAAGGTAATAAACTAAATTTTAAAAAAGTATTTGCATTGTTTTAAATGCCACAAAACAGATGTCTAATGATGATGAAGTGTTAAAGCAATACTTCACGATATTTGGACCTTTACAAACATGTCTGGTGTTAATTCCCCAATTAGATTTACTAAAAGTAAGCTGAATCGTCCAAAACATTCTACAAACGCTATGTATTGCTTTAAAACGATGATTCATCGTCATTCTTGGTAGAACAACTGTGTCCCACTATCTAAGTCACACCACACGTGACCGTTTTTAACGTGGACAGCCTGTGAATGTGTGAACTTCTCAGCCTGCAAACGTGTGACCTGAGCAAACTTATTTTTGTTAGCAGGAAGTGAAATACATATAGGCCTACTCAGGGGTGTGGTGGTGACTAAAGAAGTGGGTATAGTGCAGCAGAAATGTTACCGTTTTTACATTAGTGTTGTTTAAAGAAGAGGGTGTACTGTGGGTCCATGGATAAAGAAGTGGGTATACTATGGGTACATGGATAAAGAAGTGGGTATACTAAGGGTACATGGATAAAGAAGTGGGTATACTATGAGTACATGGATAAAGAAGTGGGTATACTATGGGTACATGGATAAAGAAGTGGGTATACTATGGGTCCATGGATAAAGAAGTGGGTATACTATGGGTACATGGATAAAGAAGTGGGTATACTGTGGGTACATGGATAAAGAAGTGTGTATACTATGGGTACATGGACAAAGAAGTGGGTGTACTATGGGTACATGGATAAAGAAGTGGGTATACTATGGGTACATGGATAAAGAAGTGGGTATACTATGGGTACATGGATAAAGACGTGGGTATACTATGGGTACATGGATAAAGAAGTGGGTATACTATGGGTACATGGATAAAGAAGTGGGTATACTATGGGTACATGGATAAAGAAGTGCGTATACTATGGGTACATGGATAAAGAAGTGGGTATACTATGGGTACATGGATAAAGAAGTGGGTATACTATGGGTACATGGATAAAGAAGTGGGTGTACTATGGGTACATGGATAAAGAAGTGGGTATACTATGGGTCCATGGATAAAGAAGTGGGTGTACTATGGGTACATGGATAAAGAAGTGGGTATACTATGGGTACATGGATAAAGAAGTGGGTATACTATGGGTACATGGATAAAGAAGTGGGTGTACTATGGGTACATGGATAAAGAAGTGGGTATACTCCATATACCTCCAAAGCCTCCACTACACCACTGGGCCTATTGTACCTGTAAGCCTTTGAACACTCTTTGTTTTACTACAGGCTTTCTTAAGCTGGTGTGTGAGCATGCTCATTCTCTTGTCAAGTGTTTCCTACACTTTACAGATAGTGTTAAAACTTGTTTTAGAGATAAGTACAGTAACTGCCTTATCTGCTCAGTGAAAAGACCATAATAGCTTGATGGTCAGAGAGGATGCCAACATGGATGCCACAGCATGGGTGCCAGCTGGCTCACAGAGAGGGTATTAGTAGAGACACCAGTATTATAACCACTACAGAGTTCACTCAGTAAAATAAGATAAAAATGCCAGTATTACAACCGTCTTGCGTGTAGAGCGAGAATGGATTGTCAATGGTACATTTCAAACCAATGCTTTTTACAGTGGACATTATCCTTTTGCTGATGTCTCATACAAAAAATCCCATTGGGGAAATATACTCTTTTGGAAGGAATTAAGGGAGAGTGAGACACACACAGAGTGATAGCAGGACTAGAACGCCCTAGACTCTGGCCATGCTTTCAGGAGTTCAGAACTCTTCTGGAAAGTTCCTTCTTGTTTGTTTTCGCCTGGCTCTTCGGACAGAAGTTGGACAAGCCTGTGTGTTTTGGCCCTTGCTCTCGGTTTGACTTTAAAGCACATTTTGTCATGTGATGCTACACAAGCTAACATATGCTAATAGCACAAGTTCTATTTTAACAAGTGCTAGAGATTATTGTTCTCAGGAAATGGCCGTGTGTATTCCCTTTTTTTATTTATCTTGGTGACGACACCACTTTAGAGATAGTAGATAATTTTCATCATTAAGTTAGCTAACGTAGCCTTTTAGTACTGTATGTCACTAACCTAGACTCTCACTGAAAGTGAATTCCGGTATTAGTATCATTGTCCATCTCGGTGAAGGCAGAGAGAGATTTTAGATATGTGTTGGTTTCCACTCACACAGTTTTGAGGAAGTAGTGAGGGCTTAAATTAGAGCGGAAAATAACGACTCATGCCTAATTAGAAACTGCAGACGGCTAAATTATGCAAGAGGCTGTGACATGAAAAATTCTGGTAAAGCAGTCAACTGGGTTTGAGAGGTCCACACACCCGTGTTTTCTGTGTGCCAGACAACGCCAGCTTAACCTAAAGCCACAAGCTCTCAAGCCTCGGGCAGTTTCTCACCATGCACCCATAGTTCTGAGATCCACCTCTGGTCCACACGCAGAAATCATCATTACAGTTCAATGCTGTGAGGTCTGTAGCGTGGAAAGATCAAATGGAGGAGTAGGCTCTGTTCTAATTTAAAAAGGGGGACAGAAGCCCTAGAGGCCTCTTGATTAAGTAAAGCAAAGTGTATCCAGACTTTTCAAGGCACATCAGCCAGCGGGCAGCATTATCCAGAGTTGATGCAGTGAAGTCAGACATTTGGACAGCTGGGCCTGGTCCTCAACAGAGGATGTGTGTAGATTAGCGGAACCGGATTGCATAAAACGGCTTTTAGTAGCGCACGCACACACACACACACACACACACACACACACACACACACACACACACACACACACACACACACACACAGCTATCCCTTGCTCTAAATCCATACAGAGAAAGATGGAGAGACTCTCTCCTTCCTCTGTTTCTTAATCCTACTCTTAAAGGCAAAGCTGTGTCCCACCACACATTGCAGTGTTTTCCTTGGTGCTCAGATTAAACAAAGCTTGGATTCACTGGTGAGATTGTGGTCGTTTGTCTCTGTGGCAATACAGTGCACTCAGCTGTGTGATCTTTGGCAGAGCGACACTGTGTTCTTTTGCAGATATCTGCATTTGCGTTACTCTGTTACACATGGATTTCCGGGGCATGTTTTTTTTTGTTGGCTGTCCGCATGTGAATACTGTGAATGAACATGTGTGGGTTTGGAAAGTGTACAGTAGAAAGTTTGCTCTGAATGCTGGATGGTACTGTACGTTGAAGTTATCCAGAGGTGAGGACTAGGTCATCGATTGGTCACATCCTGTGCTGGCCATTCAAGAGCGAGATGTGGAAGGCCTGTCACTTCTTACCGATTCCCACTGTTGTGATCTTGAGGTTCTTAAAACGCGCATGTGTTACTGTAGATGCTGCCAAGGGGGCTGTCTTTTGGATGATGGACATAAAATGGAATCGATTGATTGTTCCAATCAAGCTTTGTTGGAAACTATTTGGAAAAGGGCTCTTTTAAAACTACTCAGAAGGTGATTGGATGAACCATCCGTCTTATCTGTCTAATCACCGTCAAATTCTTACCAAGAGCGAAAACATCTTTTCAGCAAAGAAAAGCCTTCAGTGTCGTTCTTTGCTTTTCTTTCAATGCAGAAATACTCTCCAGTTGAGATATAACTGATGCTAACTGTATACTGTACGAGCATTCCCAGTATGCTAACCTCTTTAGGAGCCGCCATTGTTGTTTCAGAATGAACAGTTGCTTATCGCTCTCGTCACGCCTGAACCACGCCCAGCGTAGCTGTTTGTATTTCCTGACAGAACGCTGAACGGCTTGGCCATTTTTTGACCGGGCCCAAACGATTCTCTATGGAGAATCCGGATGGGATCTGCAGAGCGAAACAGAATGTGAGCTCGCGAGGTCAGGATGGTCTCACGAGGCTTACTGTTGTGCTCTTGAGGGACTTAAAACGCTGATGTGTTACTAAAGATGTTGCCAAGGTGAGGTGTGGGGGGTATCTTTCAGCTGATTGCCATAAAATGGATTTAAAGATTAATGTTCCTATGATAAAGTGACAGTGAAGACCAATACTTATATTTAGTGTTCCTCCATACATGTTATTGATTTAATGGTAACTAACAACTTTAGCAGTATATAATGTTTTTTTGTTACATTATCCGGGGCCCCACTGCTACATTCGGGGCCCCGAACACAGCGTGTGGTCTGTGTGAAGGTAACGCGGGCTCCGTGTGTTGCGCTCCTTTTTTAAGTAGTCGTAGGGACGATGGGGGGAAAGGGGGTTTGAGAGCACGCAGAGCAGAAACACGCGTCCTTTCTGTAGTGACTAATTCTGGCTCTACATCAGTCAACAGTCATGGTGCGCCAGTAAGCTACCAGATGTGCTGTGGTAATTACACCAGGTCTCTCTCTCTCTCTCTCTTACACACATGCACACACACACACACACACACACACACACACACACGCACACACAATCAGCTGCTTTTGTTTTGTCAGCAGATCTTGAAAGGGTATTAAAACCAGACGACACAGGCATTCGAACCTGTTGGAAATTTACTCCGAATCACTCCAAAGTGCTGAGGCTTGTCCGGCGGACTCAGACACTGTCGAAAAGTCGCCACGTTGCTGGGAACCCATAGAAACCTTAATGAGTTATATGGACCGTGTTGCTGACTGCAGCTCCCTCGGCACCAAGAACAGTGTTTACTAGCCTTGTTCAAGGTAAAACACCCGTGGTTTTACTGGGCTGCTAGTTTTCATTAGCAGGGGAAGTCTCTGCTTCTTCTTTTGCCTTTTTTTTTGCAGTGGAAGTGGAGGAATGATCACAGGGTTCAGTCTCAACTCGGAAGATGTACAGCGCTGAATAAGTTCACTGTGTTTAAGAGTGACTTGACACTCTTAACTATAGTTGCAGCTCACATTTCCGTACATCTTGTCAAGTCTGCCTGCGTCCTTCAGTTAGCGATGAGTATTGTATTCATTAACTGACCAGACCACACGGAAATTGTAATGTCATATGTAAATGGACAATAAATAGTATTTCTCCTATGCTTATTGTATCCTTTGTACCCTATCCACAGCAGAGCGCCTTGTGCAGCAGCTCACATTCTCAGAAGGTGCTATCATGCGGTCACTCATGACTCAGAAGATCCAGTGCTACCAGACAGGTCAGTCATAGTTGCAACAAGCCTCGTTTTCAGTTCTCAGCCCTAATTGTTGTGTCCACACTCTAGGTCGACGTGGATGTTGGTCAATTTGAGGCACTGGATAAGAAGTTGCCCAAACACATTTTGGTATGTTGCTCAAACATGCAAATACTGTACTAAATAAAATAAAAAATCATGTCTAGGTCTATGCTAGACTGTCTCCTGTATTTCTTCAGCTCTACAGTTCAACATCTGATGCCATGGATATCACAGCATTAGCATGGCTTATTACAGCATCTAATGAACCGACAATGTAGGGCTACTCATATGGTGGCCATACTTGACATGCTGGACTTGGCGAGAAGTATAATAGGCCATAACAACACGACAGCACAGTCCACTGAGGTAAACCCAAACCTCCTCAGTCTGCTGTTACTCACAATGTTTGTTTGGATTGAGGAACGTCGTGTTCTTCCACTTCAACTCAGTGCAGACGTGAAGCCCTGGGTGACGTCCAAGAACACAGAAGGGGCTCTAACACATTTGACCTGGCTGTTATAATACTGGACAATCCAACTCCATTGCATGAGAGTTAGCAAATTAGTGGTACTCTATCTCTAAATGCAAAGATTAGCATTTTTTGCACATAACACTTGATTATGATCAGTTTGTAGATGTCTCAGTCCAATTGAAGATCATCATTTTACATGAAATGTAAACAAAAATGATTCAGTTGCAAAGGAATATTTATATTATATTTAAACACAGGCAAGGTAACATTGGGCCTACTTGATAACATAACCAATAGGTAAGCTTCATTCTGGAACATGCACTAGGCTACTGGTATCTCAAAATGTATCTATATCTAGATTTTACCATGTGCTTTAATAACAATTGCCTGCCAATTGTGTAATAAAAGTTGTTTTTTTTCCCTACATTTCAAAAAGGTTTGAGAATGACGTTGAATGTGGTGAGGCAGAGTTGACAGCGTGAGATGGTTCATACGTATCTTAACCACAACTAGGTGCGAGCAGCCATATCCTCTGACGTTAGGTTGCTTTTCTGTGCTTGCAGCTTAGAAAATAAACCATTTATATTCCCCCTTGATAGCTAAGCGATTTGGCAACAGTTTTACTTGTGTAATGTCATATACTCAGGGGTGGAAATGAGCTGGGTCAGAGTTCCGGTTTGGAATTCTGTGTTTTGGTTTGTGGATGCATGATTTAAAGTATATCAAATTATGTGTGGGAACTCATGCAATTGACGAACGTGAATCTGAATGTGAATGTTAATATGATTTTGACACCGCTGCTGTGATATATACACACACATATATATATATATATATATATATATAGCATACCCACAACTGTGCCACCCAATCAAAAACACTCCTCTGGTACACCCGTGTCTTCCTCAATCTGCCTCTCTCTGCTCTGACACTGTCTGGTGTTCATGCTTTATCTGCCTCTCTCTGCTCTGACCCTGGCTGGTTCTGACCCTTGGCTGGGCTGGTTCTGACCCTGGCTGGTTCTGTCCCTGGCTGGTTCTGACAATGGCTGGTTATGACCCTGGCTGGGCTGGTTCTGACCCTGGCTGGTTCTGACCCTGGCTGGTTCTGTCCCTGGCTGGTTCTGTCCCTGGCTGGTTCTGACCCTGGCTGGTTCTGTCCCTGGCTGGTTCTGACCCTGGCTGGTTATAACCCTGGCTGGTTCTGACCCTGGCTGGTTATAACCCTGGCTGGTTCTGTCCCTGGCTGGTTCTAACCCTGGCTGGTTCTGATCCTGGCTGGGCTGGTTCTGACCCTGGCTGGTTCTGACCCTGGCTGGTGTTCATGCTTTCATGTAGTCTGAGTCAGGAAATGTATCTTTGGTGCATCATACATTGGTGCATCATACACAAAATTCATAGTTTTTTCCCCTGTCACGTTCATCATGAGAATCATGGTTAGACACTGTTTTAGGCCTAATCTCCATTTGATAGCTTTCTCAATTATGCTACATTTCTCAAAGTAACTTTACCTGGCTAGCTTGTTTGACAGGTTTACAACAATTAGGCTATCTGTCTGCGTGGTCCTGGGACCTGATACATAAACAAGCCCATACTGTTCTCCTGTTTATTGGTGTTTCCCAGCATCAGGCCAGGCCATGGTCATACAACGCCACATTCAGGACTTTCACTCACTCAGTCACTCATGGACGTTTAAAGTCGCACAGAAACAGACGTTTGAGATCATCTAACTTCCGTAGTTTGACGTATTTCAGACGCAAACAAGCTATGAGGTTGGGACATATGTTTAGAGGAATTTGATTGGAACATTGACAAGTGGACGGGTTTTAAGAACTTTAGACAGATTCGATAGAAGGATAGCGTTGATTGACAGGTGGATGTCGTGAGATTATTGGCCTAAAATCTAAGGTACCGTTTTCCAGGAAGTAAGAAATTATATACTTTGATATAAGATTACAACAAAAGTAGAATTTTGTAATTTTTTTGGCATACATCGTTGAATAGGTGAACACTATGACTAATTATGTGAACCAAAATGGGACAGAATGCTTTTTTCATTTCAGTGCGACTTCAAGTGCTTGCACAGTAAGCCTCGCAAGCACACCACTACGAACCTT